>NC_056733.1:1713816197-1713961197 GCF_019279795.1 Protopterus annectens
TGGTCATTATATTGGGCGACTTCAACTACCCAAACATAGACTGGGAGCATTACTCTAGCTCCAACACCCTAGCCCAAAGGTTCCTAGAATTTATAAACTCAAATGCTATGGAACAAATTGTTACCACTCCCACAAGAGGGGAAAACATACTGGACCTGATCATCACCAACATGGGGACTCTATGCTCCAGACCAGAAGTGTATCCCTCACTGGTAAGATCAGACCATAAACTAATCTCACTGGATATTCACATCCCAACCCCACCCCCTGCCCAGAAAACCACAGTGAAAAACTCCTCTAAAGCAAATTTCACACTCCTCAAAACCGAGGTGGAATCCTTCAAAGCCCCCGGGCCTGTGGAAAATACGGCCCAGACCACAGAATCCTTTATAAACGCATTCTATGAACATCTTCAGGAATGCATGGATCATGCGATCCCAAATAAAACCAAGACCCAATCCTCCAAAGGCAGACATCCTGTCTGGTGGACCCCAGCCATAAACAAACTATACAATACAAGGAGGAAGCTACTAAATGATAGAGCAAAATCCCAAAAAGGGAAGGCATCACTGATCAGTATTAGCAAAAAACTACGGGCACTCATAAAATTGTCTAAGGCCAGCTTCGAGAGAAAAATTGCACAGGACACTAAGGATAATTACAAGGCTTTCTTTAGTTATGTTAGGAACCTGGGTGGTAATTCCCAGATATGCTCAGAATTAGTCCAAAATGACAAAAAATACACCGAACCCACAGACATTGCCAACATCCTAGCTGACAGGTTCAGCGCAAACATCTCCCCCCCTCCCCACCAAAAGGGCAAATATCTATCCCAGCAGAGTGCTGCCCCCCTAACATCTCAGATGCTCAGGTAAGAGCCGTCCTCTCCAAAGCAAAAAACACAGCATCAGTGAGACCAGACGGTGTCCCTGGCTGCGTCCTACATGAACTCCAAGAAGAGCTAAACCCAAACATAAAACTACTGTTCAATCTCAGCCTTACTACAGGATATGTGCCCAAAGAGAGGCATACAGCAACAGTGGTCCTTCTCCATAAAGGTGGTGCCTCAACGGATCCTGGAAACTATTGCCCCATAAGCCTGACTAGCTTGGTCTGCAAAACTATGGAAAGGATCATCATGGACCTCATAAATAAAGATATTGGGGACCTACAGACACTGGATCCTACCCAGTTCGGCTTTGTTAAGGGCAGATAATGCCTCTTAAACCTGGTTGATTTCTTTGAAATAGTCACTAAGGCCATTGACGAGGGGAAGGTGGTCCACACAGCCTACCTGGACCTCGCAAAAGCCTTCAATACAATACCCCACTCGGGCATTATAGATAAGCTCACCAGCTTAAATATAAACCCCTATGTCACTAGATGGATTGCAAACTGGCTCAAGGACAGAACCCACATGGTTAGAATTGCTGGAGCCATGTCAGACTCCAAACCAGTTACAAGTGGTGTCTCACAAGGCTCAGTCCTGGGACCTCTCTTGTTCGGTATATATTTCTTGGAGGTACAGGCCAACACGGAAGGACTGTGGCTGACCAAGTTCGCAGATGACTGCAAACCGGGTGCCATAATCGACTCTCCAGCCGACACAAGCATCCTCCAAAAGGGCCTCATAGAAACAGACAATTGGTGCCAGAGCCATAGCCTCAAGCTAAATGCCAAAAAGTGTATAGTCATCCCCTTTGGCAAAAACAAAGTGCCCACAAATTACCACATAGGTGGTAATCCATTAAGTAGAGAAGAAGTAATTAGGGACCTGGGGACCCAAGTTGATAGCAATCTCTCATTTGACAACCACGTGGCCAAAGTGGTTAGAAAAACATTTTATATAGCCCACCTAATCATGAAGGGATTCACATCTAGATCAGTGGAGGTCATCATGCCTCTTTACTCATCCCTCATCAGGCCCATAATTGAGTACAATGCCCCTTTTGGGATGTACCTTACCAGACACCTGCAGCAACTGGAAAGACCCCAAAAGTACCTCACCAAGAGGATCAAAGGGCTCAAACAGATGCCATATGCTGCCCTGTTAAAGAAACTCCAGCTCTACTCAGTGGCATACCGCCTGTTCAGAGGCGATCTGTGCCTGATGTATAAAGCCATGTCCAACCCGGAATTAATGGACATGCTGCACCTCAGAAAATCCAAATCTCATCGAGCTACGCGCTCAAGAGACTTGAACCTCAGCACTGAAATAAATAGGAAATGCTGGAGGGACAGATTCATAACCCAGAGGCTCCCTTCACTCTGGAATAAAATCCCATTCCAGGTTAGGCAGAGTCCCTCATTGACTCTCTTCAAGAGGAATCTTGATGAGTGGATGGGAGATTGTAGGTTTACCCCGGGTATCACTTCTGTGTCACTGTTAGACAGAGGCACAGTATACTAACCTCGAAAAAGGGCATAGCAAAATAAATTTAAAATGGGTGGCGAAAGCCAAACACATTCTGGCTAGGCTTATAAATGCCCTAGGGCAGATAGCTTAGTATGAACCTATGAACCTATGAACCTAAAAAAGACCTGCTGCCTGACAACAACTATCTACTTGTTGTTTCATGGGGAAAACATGTTCAAAGTAAAAAAATGGAAAGCAAACAAGAAACAAGCTCAACATACATGGCTTAAAGGATTACTGCACAGGTTATGGACCATACACAATAGAGTGGCATTCTGTTTAGTTTGCAGGTAAAGCCTGCAGCAATGACTCCAAGTCTCCAACAAATGTAATGAGCTTCTTAAAATAATGTAATCCTGTCCTTTATTACAAATACTGTCATATGCATTTCAATACCCAAGGCTTATACGTTATCTAGTTATGTAAATATTCTCTGCATGTCAACAACAGAAAGACTTTCTATGTTGGCAGCTCTTTAACAGTATGCTTATTAAAACTTACTTGCATCTTACAATCTCAGACAAGCTTACCTGATGGTCATTAAAGCATTTCTACTTAAACACAGAGCAACAGGCACTTTCTGAATAATAATAATAAGCATAAATCAACAGTATAAAAATATGACAGAAACCAGAACATTCTGCAAAATCAAGGACAGATGAAAAGCCACTGTAGTACTTGTGCCTACCTTGGATGGGGGGGATACTCTGCACATTTACACTGCATAACTGCTCCTTGCCTTGCTTGGACACATCCAGAGTCGCTACATGGGGGAGTGGGGTGCAACACGTATGTCACAATTTGAAATGTCTCTGGCTGACTGTGATGGCCCTCACACATTTGTCATACCTCTCAGCCTCAGAGCAAGAAATCTGGACAAAGCCATACATAAAAGTGGAACAAAGGCCCAAAAATAAGGAAAATTTTTAAATATTGCTCTTAAAAACTTAGAAAGATAATATAATAGTAGGTCTTGCATTAGTATGAATTTTCTGAAGGGTATGACATCTGAAACTGAAATGTCTGTCATTATTTTCTAACTTCAGTCTTTAATGATTTGCCACTAATTTGCCCAAAAACACAATTTTATGAAAAATGGACCAAAAATGTGATGCAAAAATGTAAAATAGCCACACAATACAGCTGGGAACCTGTCAAAGAAGGGACATTTTTTAACATCAGTACTGCTAACTTGTGCAGCTGACAAAATAAAAATCTACATGCATTTCTGAAATAAACGTAATCTATAACTCTGGTTATTACAGTTACTTATTAACTGTAAACCCTCCATGTTTTCTTCCAAAATTGCCATTTTGCGGACGGATTATTGGGGGAAGAGCAACATTTTGAGCCAAAATCGGGGACAGTTGATAGGTTTGGATATGCCTAATTCTATAAAGCAATTTATTTGCATGTACCTCTCAACCTGTTAATGCAAGAATTCTGGATAAGGCCAAATATAAACAGTACTAAAAATTGCTCAAGTATAAACTGAGACAGTTGATAGAATAACAGGTATTGCTTTAGCATGCATTTTTCTGAAAGTTATGATGTCTGAAACTCAGTGTCTGTCATTATTTAGTGACTTCATTCCTAAATGATTTGCCAGAAAACCACAAATTTTGAGGAACAAACCAAAAATAAGAAGCAAAAATCTATTCATTCCGCAAAAATCTAGACAGTTGAGAGGTATAGTTCAGCCTGGGCTGTCTTTGAGTTTGCTGCCCTTCCCCCCTCACAAAATCATGGTCAAATGGAGCTTCTGCCCCTGCAGCCATTCCAATGAACCATTGCTTGGGTATTTCACCCCATTTACCATAAATACTAACGTGCGTACTGCTTTACTTTTGTGATGATTTGGACTTCATTCGAAAGTTTTATTTTGCATTTTACAGCGCAAACACTAATAGATATCTGCTAAACAAAGCAATGCAGTCTCACAATGAAAACAGACTTAGCATTAAAACTTCTGTGCCCTTGAAACTCACATTGATGATTCATCGAAACAGCATTGAGACCTACATTCAAAGAAAATACATTTTGCCAGTGGCAGATAACGATTACCTTTGGGTTTGGGCTGTTTTCAAATCACAGGCCCCTTGCACACGAAACATACACATGCTCTTTCATACACCTTCCTGATTGTATTAAATTATATTCCTTGTACAATACAGTACAGTTTTAGAGGGCATTTTAAATGTATTGTTTTAAAAATTTTCCAGTAAACAATGAAACAAAATACATGCACCAATAATGACAAAACTGCCCAATTCAGAACATTTCCATCATAAAGGTCTACTCAAACTTATACAGTCAACCAGTATCAGTAAATATGCACAATCTCTGAAGAAGTAAAAGACATCTAAATAATTCCACATTAAAGAGATCTGTAACAAATGAATAGGCTGCTGCTAGCAAACAACTGTATATTTCATTGTTTCATCTACAAATAAAGTGCTATTGCCCTTGAGGAATAAATTGCCTATCTTACACTAAAACAATGATAAGCTAGTAATATTGCAAAAGGGAATGAATGGCAAACTGATAACAGGTTCATAGTTATTAGGTACCTTCGCCAAAAATGAAAGCAGCATCCACCCTCTATGGAACACAACACAGTATTAGCAATGCATCTCTCTGCTGTGGGAGTAGAACCCACAGCCTTCTGCATCAAAAGCAAGTATGCTACCTGTTGTGCTATTAACAATACAAGCAGAGCAGCATAAGCAGCACTAAACTTTTGCTCCCCTGCAGCTCTCAGCTCCTTGTAAAATCTACTCACTCAGCTGTATCTCTGAACTTTGCAGCACAAGAAATCTGGAAAAAGCTAAAATGTATTGGGTCAGGGACAAAAGCACAAAAAACGGGGACACATTTTAAACAGTGCTTGTATAATGTTGGAAAGTTGCTAGAATAAAATGCTGTGTTACCACCATACATTTCACTGTCAATTCTTAAACCCAGGACCCTGTGCAAAACAATTAGAGTAACATTCCACTATGCCAAATCAGCTGTTTTGTGAAAGAGAGGAAGACTGAAACTTAAATGGCTACCATTTAGTGAATTCAGTTCTCACCATATGTGTCAACCTCTTAGCACAAAACACCTGGACAAATCCAATAATGGGGGAATACAGTCCCAAAAATAGGAACAGATTTCAAATATCTATCTTATAAACTTAGAAAATTGCTAGATTAAAAGCTTTTATGTTACCATGTACTTTCTGAAGAATATGAAGTCTGAAATTCAAATGCTTGTCATTTTTATTTAACATTTATTAACCAGGAAAGTCTGACTTGGAACAAAATTCAATTTTCAGTAAAGGACCAGGGAGAAACACTCCAGACAGGCACATGTCTTTGTAAGATGAGAAACACCAGAGAAAACCCAGACAGGACATACAGAAGGCACTCCAGCCAAGAATCAAACCAGAGAACCTATAACTGACAGGTAACAATGCTACCATGGCATCAGTGTGCTACTGATTTTGCAAGGACAGAAAAATATAGAAACCACAGATTTTATGAGGAACAGAACAAGTATGAGGGAAAAATCTGCAATCATTTATTTTGTTTTTTCACAAATTGTAGTGGGTAGGGAATTCAGGCTCTTGCCACCTGGGCCCAAGGTGCAGCGTTCAAGCCTCTTCTCTACCCACTACCATGTAGCACTTAGGGCATTTTATACACACACTCACAGTGATTCAAGTATCTTTTAAAATTGTTACAGAATGCCTGACTGCTAACCAGAATACTGCTACTCCATACTAACTCAGAACTGGAGTACATTAGAAATAGGAAGAGAAAAGCATAGTCAGGATGACTTTTCAGTCACCATCGTGTTACATTAACAATAAGCAAAGACACTCTGTATGCAATGCAAACAAGTAACAATAAGGAAAATATTTAGAGCAAAAATAACAGAAACAGACCAAGTCAGACAGAACTAATTTAAGAAATAAATACTAAATAAAAGTTACTACTGCTCAAGACATATATACACATATATATATATATATATATATATATATATATATATATATATATATATAATTTCAGTCAATTGCCACACACATTTTCATTAATTCAATTTGTTTGGTGCTGCTTATACTATGAATAGTTTTCGGTTCCTAAACACAGAAGAAAGAAAAACAAGCTGCTGAGAAAACCACCTGCTTCTGACTGAGACATGGGGTTCTGTAGTTTAGTGTCACGTGACTGGACATTGAGGCAGACCTCAACTGACAAAGAGAATCCCTACAATAGATGTTTGTCTCTGTAACTTCCATTAGTGGACTCAGCTGTGGAGGAGGGAGCTGCACCTACCTCTCAGGACTGCTGTGTGTCTGAATTTAAGGGGTTTTAACAACTACCTAGAAATCCCAACAGCTGGCATCAGTAGAAATAAAATGACTGTCCTATTTCTTCATTACAATGCATTTACAGAAACTTTGGGGATTTTATTCCTGTCAAATTAGTTATAGTCAGTGTCTGTCCTGAGGAACTAAAGTCAAAAGGGGCTTAAAAATTTCAAGACTAAAAAAAAAAAAAAAAACACAGAGTCAAGCACTACAGACCAAGTGAGAAATAAATCAAGAAATGTGATAGGAAGAAAATCCTGCACTTGCTAAAGACTGTCTCCCGGATTCACTAATCCTCCATATAAGACTTAATAAGTCTTACTCGGAGGCTGCAGTTGAATGGTATGATGTCAGCATGCCATGAATATGCATGAGGGCACGCTGACTCAACCGTAAGTGTTACACGGACCGTGTAAAAAAGCAGGGGGCGTGTCCGACTGCCGAGCAGTCTAAATGTCCATGCCCCTGCAAGTGTTTGAAAACTAAACAAAGCACACACACAACAGCGAGTCTGCTCAAATGTCCCTGCACCCAACACCACACTCCCTGATATTGTAAACCCCTATCACAGTTCTAAAACGCAAAACATTAAATATATTTTTTAAATCCCCAAA
Source organism: Protopterus annectens (assembly GCF_019279795.1). Taxonomy (NCBI): domain Eukaryota; kingdom Metazoa; phylum Chordata; order Ceratodontiformes; family Protopteridae; genus Protopterus; species Protopterus annectens. Next base: position 1,713,823,588 of record NC_056733.1, read on the forward strand.
ATAGCTGCCCGTATTTGCGCGTGTGCGCGTGTGTGCCCATTGCTTAGCTGCAGTTAGCAATTCCAACATGGAAGAGCATAAGAAAGAATGTTAATGCAAACAACACCAAATAGCAGTAGCATAATGGTAGAGCATTTGCACAAACAAGAGGCATTCACGGTTCGAGATCCACCACTCCCATTCATATTTATTTTTTAAATCAGTATATGAAATAATACCTGACTAATATGTGTAAACATTACCAAAAAGCAGTGAAATGGCCAATGTATCAGTGAACAAAATAAATATTTTAAAGGATCCTGATATAAAATTGCCTGTAATTAAGCAGCGCTTCACCCAGCACAATAGAGTTACCCATAGTTGAATAGCGCTTTACCTAGCGCAATAGAGGTGCACACAGTTTAATAGCGCTTTACCTAGTGCAATAGAGTTGCCCATTGTTTCATAGTGCTTTACCCAACACAATAGAGTTGCCCATAATTCAATGGCACTTTACCCAGTGCAATGTGTTTGCGAGGATGTGCACGCCGCGCCAACCAGGGCACCGTAGGGCACCGAGAAGCAACGTAGAGCAAAGTTGCTTAAATGCAGCCACACCCACTAGCCTGTCTGGATAGTATGAAAATAAAATGAATGACAAGATTCGAACCGAGGGCCCTGTGCATCAGAAGCAAAGTACAGAACCACTAAGCCATGACAACATAGAGAAACAGCCACTATTAATATTCATATATGTACAAATGGTAGTTTAACCATTACTAAGCAGGTCTGCAGTCAGCCAAGAATTTTACAAAATGGCCAATCACAAACAAGTGTGGGAAATGCGGCATATTTAAGCCCCATAGGCAGGAATACACGCCATAACTGATTGTAGCTCACATCTGCAGTTAGAATGTCTGGTGTTGGAGAGGGAACACGCTTCTGAGTGCAACATTGGGGCATTGAGGAGTCCAAATACATGGTTTGGCTCCTTGTCCACCGTCACGAGTCAAAACTCCTGCAGGGCCAGTTCCAAGGGACGGAGTACAAGGCAGAGGCTTGGAACCGGTTAGCTCGTGACCTCACCAGTGCCACAGGTGTTCCTCAGGCTGGTGAGCAGGTCCGTCACCACCATGCAGACCTGAAGAGATGAAAGCAGGACTGCCTGATCCAATGGATACAGGAGGCCCACGGGATGCGGGATGCCCCACAACTGAGTATGTAGCCATGGAAAGCAGTATGTAAGAATTGATAATGGAGTATGTATAACAGATAGGTATGTCTCAATATCCCTTCATTTACTTTACAGCTGCAGATGACCGTGCTATGAATCAGCAAGCCTATGCTGATCGGCTGCTAAGGCTGTGCCACCAAGCAGGTTAGTGATTATTCTGCATGTATTGTTATATAAAATATGGGAGAGAGCATGAAAGAAAGTGTTGTAGTCCAACAATGCAGCCATAAAATTGCCTGAATAAGTCCTCTGCATGTACTGTCAGATGAAAACGTCAGAGAGGCAGAAAAAGAGTGTAGAAACCCATTAATTAACGTAACATATGTCTGGAATAATATCTCTGCAGGCACTGTTATATAAAATAAGTGAGTGAGCCTGAAAAAAGATTGTTCTAACCTATTAATAAAGGTATTATATGTCTTGAACATGTCTGCCATATACACCGTTAAAACAAATAAAGGACTGAGCCTGTGGAAAAGTGTGTAATGTCACTAATAAAGGTCTAAAACCCAGAGTGTGTCTGTGTCACAGAGTCTGAAATGTTCTTATACCCTTGCAGTATACAAACAGTACTGTTTGAAAAGGTGCTGGCAACCCAGAGTTGTGCAGTCCCATATAAAGTGGGTGTTGGAAGTACTAGTAGCTGTGAAACATATATACAGTCCACAACAGGCAGTTACTGGCTTGCATGAATAAGTAAACCTGGCACACGTGCAGCATGTTATTTTTTTCCCCAGAAATGTGAGTGTGTGTCAAGAAATGCAGGGTTCTGTACAAATTGAAGTGAAAATGTCATGTGAAAACATCCCGGATATGTAGATAAAGAAATAGAAATGCAATCAAGAAATATGTAGCAGTAATATTTGCATCCTGGACAGTTAGTATGTCAGATATAGGTCAGGCATATATTGAACTAGCCAAACCCAGTACACAACCTAATGTATGGTGGCAAGTGTAATAATACAGGTAGGGGATATACACTTGCAGTCACAAGGAATGTAATGCAGACTAAAAGTCATTATAAGATGTTAACCGAGGTTTTTTATACACCCTACTGTATGTGCATAAACCATGCAATTCCACACCTCAATGGGTATGTGTAATCTTAAATATTTCTTGGGACATATGTCCTGTTGTTCTATAAATATTTGCATTCACGTTGATGCATGTGCCTGTTTAAACACCACAATCATGGTAGCCTGTTGCTACCAAACATCCCTGCATGCTGTTGGAATAACCACTGTGGTTCAATATATGCATGTGTTATGTTTGCTGTTCAACTGTTGTACACTTGGTGTGTTGGGTTAATGGAAATATTATTGCATGCTGTTACAACTAATCTGGAATGCTGTTTTGCTTATGTTGTAATTAAACACACCTAATCACAGAACGTATGGGAAGGCCGGTCCTAGCGGACCCACCTGTCCCTCCTCAGCCGGCGAGTGCACCTGGCACCAGCAGGTCCAGTGCCCAGCCCGGGCTCCCCTCCTCCATTGGTCCTGTGCCACCTTCGGGTGAAAGTGCTGCAGGGGATGGGGCTCGTCCCCCCGTGCAAGCATGGGATGAGAAGGGCCACCTGTCACCCTTCAAAGGGTCCAGGCTGCGGTGCATAGGGAGATCCAGTGTTCCGTCGCTGATCCCCTACGCCAGCTTGAGGCGAGAGTGGCACGTCTCATGGGTGAGCTTGCCCGTCCTATGCAGCCCCCAGCACAGCCACCCTCGGGGCTGTGAAGGTTCAGTGGTGACTGCCCATGGGTGGGGATCTCAGTTCCACTGTTACCATCTGTGGGCTTATGGGCTTGCGATTTCCAAACATCCAACCCCGTCAATTGTGTCACCCACCCCATGTGTCCTACACCGCCCCTGTATGTGTCTTGTCTATCTTGTCTGTTTAGCTTCCCAACCTACCTCCCCAGACATACCTACTTCCTCTAACTCACTTCCCACTCTCACCTTAAAAAAAAAAGGGCAATCTGTACCCACAAAAAAATTGTGCCCCATACATAGCTGTCCATTTCGCACACATGTCCATCGGACAAACATCTAAGCTGATAATTAGAATTGGCAGTACAACATACTTTGTTGTCCTCACCCCTCTCCCAGAGGTGGAAGGTTTCAAATTTCATGCCAAATTCATTGCATATGCACAGCTATTGCTGTTAAAGAAATGGGCAGCTATGGACCTTCCCTACACCCATCCTGCACATCCCGAGCTTGTTTACCTACTGTGTGTCCCTCTTTATGCCCCCTTTTTCACCACTTTCCTATCTCCCCATTTTCTTTTCTTTAAAAGAAATTAGCACGGGGGTTAGCGGGAGTAAGCACTTTTAAGCAGTAGTTAGCGGGTTTGCACCAGTGTTTGCATGTGTGCGCTTAGCTAAGCATCGCTAAGCGTCACGCAAACCCGTGCAAACCCACTTACAACTGCTTAAAATTGCTTTAGTTACTCTATGGCAGGGCCCTTGTACTGCTCAGCAGCAAAATAAAATACCCCTGTCAGTCTCAAACCCAGACCTTGGACTCACAAGACTGCAGGAAGTACCACTAAGCCACAGCAGATATACAACAATGTGGTGCTGAAAGAAATATATCATGCATTACAGTGAGTGAATGTAAAGGGTGAATAGGAATGGCATAACACAAATTTTGTTCTGTGGCCCTTAATCAGCAAGTGTTGTAGAATTGCATGACATGACTATGAAAAGAGAACCATGTAGTAGGGAATAATGTTACAGTAGCACCTTACAAACCCCACACAGTGTCAGAACAGGATAAACACTGACATATTTGAATAGGTCAGAGGCCAGACCTCCCAACTGTGACTGATTTACAGGGATGTCCCTGATTTGCAAACAAATGTTAGCTGTGCCCCTCTGACTCCCTGTCAAATGTACTAACAGTAGGCAGAAAGGTAGGGAATCTCACTTAATGAAAAATGTCAGTAAGTGAGAGTAGACACTGCTTGCACATCAGAAAAGTTGTAGTAATACATATGCTCCGAATCCCCCAAAGTCTCAATAACAAAATATCTGAAATATATCACCGGTGTATCCCACTTATATGTACCTTTCGCTGAGGCTGTTCAAATATTTACCTGAGAGTATCTGAGGCCTGGAAGTGTCAGAAACACACAGGCATATCAGCTTGTCTGCTGTTACACACTCAGCAAATAGCTGTAGAATGAATTCCACAAGCATGCCCGTATGTAGGAGTACACCACATAAATATCAAAGGATGTAGCCATGTACTGCTAGCAACCACCTGTGACAATGCCATTGTTCAGGTGCTGAAAAGACTGGTGTGGTGCACAGTCAAAGGATACTAGGCTAACCTCTGTCTACCATCTGGATATGTCCACAGGTGGGAGCTACTGAGACAGACTACTAGCCTTCAGAGACAGGTACACAGCAACTCTGCATGTTCAGCAAGATAAACAGCACACGATAATATATAATGCTCTCCACAGTTTTGTACCCCTACCCAAAAGTACCATATACCTGTGTAGTCAGGCACACCCACGGGTGTAGGTAGGCATACACAGTACTGAAATATTTCCAGTTGTCCTGAGCAGACTGTGCTAATGTCAACAACAACAAACCACAAACTGTTCAGAAGTGAGTAATGTACTAATGACGGTATAGCAGTTCACAAACAGTGCATGTGCCTGATATTCATAATTGGTAGTACAACATACTTAGTTGTCCTCACCCCTCTCTCAGGGGTGAAAGGTTTCAAATTTCACTCCTAATGCATTGCATATGCACAGCTGTTGCTGATAAAGAAACGGGCAGCTATGGACCTTCCCCACACCCATCCTGTACATCTGGTTTCCCTACTGTCTTCCCCTCTTTGTGCTCACTTTATCACCACATTCCTATTTCCCCATTTATTTTTCTGTCAAAGAAATGAGCGCGAGGGTTGGTGAGAGTAAGCACTTGTAAACAGTAGTAAGCGGGTTTGCACCAGTGTGCACATGTGTGTGCTTAGCTAAGCATCACGCAAACCCACACAAACCCTCTTACAACTGCTTAAAATTGCCCTAGCCACTGTTTATGACAGGGCCGTTGTACTGCTCAGCAGCAAAATAAAATACCCTTACCAGTCTCGAACCCCACACCTTGGACACACCAGTCTGCATGAAGTATCACTAAGCCACAACAAATATACAATAACTTGGTGCTGTAAGAAATATATCATGCATTACATTGAGTGAATGTAAAGGGAAAATAGGAAATTCATAGGAACACATTGCAATAACTACTGTTGTATGCCAGTTAATTCTCTAATTCGAAAATAAAGTACATACTCCCATGTATCCAGTGTTAGCATTAGGAGGTGTGAGTAAACCTACACACTGTGAAGAGTGTACTGCAAGAAGCAACAGTCAGGTTTCAGTACAACATGCATTTCACCGGCTACAACCTAGCTTCAGATATGAGAAATATACCAACCTTCTAACTGAGACAACAGTGTCCACAGTAAACAAGCATGGTCCCCACCTTGCAAAACTGAAAGGGCTACGCCTACCTAACCTATCATTCTATAGCAGTGTCCTGCAATCACAGTGAGTACTGCAATTACCACACAGCAGGCTGCATGCAATTACTAAATGGTAGGCGCCAGTTGGTGCAGAGGCCATCACATGCACATGTGCAGATACCTAGAAAAGCAGCCTGTACTTGCTGTCCACAAATGTAATAATATCATTGCACCAACTGAGAGAGAGAGAGTGAGAGAGACAGACAGATAGAGACAGAGACAGACAGACAGACAGATGGAGACAAACAGTGAAAAGAAAGACCAACACACAGAGGAAACCAAAACCAAAAAAAAAAAAACAAACCAACAAACAGCTACAACAGACGGAGGTGAGGAATACAAAGGTTAGGTATGTAACACATATGTATTTGCAGGTATCCGAATGATGTGTCTGAAGGGTACTCTACATACTGTGAATCATCCATATGTGGCAGCAGCCTGTATCTGTATGTATATGCACATGTGCATAGGGCAAGGGACATACTGCAACTGTTAGTGAAGGCTGGACATATATATGTTGTTGAAGGTTGCAATGTGCACAAATGTATGCAGTTTGTAGTGTGTGGCATTGCAAACAACAAACAGTGCCGGTATATGTCATGTGGTGGTTAAACGCTGTGGGACAGAGCTACAGGCAGTGAGGCCTGCTACAGCTATACGGCCTGAGGACAGCAAAATGCATTCTGCACAACACTGTGCAATATTATTACATAGCCATATGTCTCACAACTGTTACATAATTGACATCCCCACCATGAAAGGTCGGCAGTATATGTGCCTATATGTGCATCTATATGTACAACAATGGATGTATATATATATATATATATATATATATATATATATATATACATATATATATATATATATATATATATATATATATATATGGATATATATAGATGTATATGGATATGTATAGATATGTATAGATATGTATTGATATGTATAGCTATGTATAGATATGTATAGATATATATTGATATGTATAGCTATGCATAGATATGTATAGATATGTGTATATGTGTGTATACATATATATATATATATATATATATATATATATATATATATATATATATAAATATATATATATATATATATATATATATATATATATATATAGAGAGAGAGGGAAACGAAACACGGGGTCATACGTACTGCAACAGGTGCCTGTTGACCAAGGCATGGACTGAACACCAGTGTTGGTACTGCAGTGCCATACCCTACTCCAAAACATTTTACCCAGCAACTACCACATAGGTGGTAGCCTGCCTAACACTGAAGGTGTCAGAAGGCAACATAGGACACAGGTGGAAAGCAGCCTCTCCTTTTGTAATCACAGTGCCACACTAGTCTTGTAATCTGTCTACGTGGTATGTGTCATCACAAAAGATGTGTCATCTAGGGAAATATAGGCAGTGTTCCCCGCTACTCATCACAATGCCCCATGTGGTATGTACTTCACATGACAACTACAGCAAGTGAAAAGGCCACAGACATACCTCACAAAGAGTAATACTGCCCTCAAACACATCCCCTATGCAGACTGACTCACAAAACCACAGCTAGAGTGCGTTGCATACCGCCCACCCAGAGGTTACCTCTGCCTGACATACAGAGGTACGTCACACCCATAGCAGTCGGCCAACCACCATGTCAACACCTCACAATCCCTTTGGGCTACATGACCTAGGGCCCTAGTCCTCACCACCTCACTAAACAGCACATGCTGGAGGTACAGGTTCCTACACACAAATATGCCATACTTTGGACTAAACCACCCAGCATTAACAAACAAGGCTCCTCATTAGCAGATGTCATACATACCCCTGATGATTGTTTGGGAGATAGGTAATATGCCCTGGGAGTCACTTCTGTGTATCTGGTTGACAGGAGCATGTGAAATGACATTACATGTGTGTCAAAGGCCAGGGTAGCATATGGCTAGGCTGCTCTAGGCCTTAGGGCCAATAGTGTATTACCTACCTATGACACAATGCACACTCACATGTACTCAGTGCAATACCTGCTATGTGAGGTGGAATGAGTGTGACAGTGAATGTGTGCAAGGTCTGTAAAGGTGTGATAGCTTAGTGTGAGGTTGTTTCTGTCATGGTAGTTTGTGTCCTAGGTGTGAGGCCAGAGAAAGATGTGTCAGTTATTGGGATGCAGACATAGTAGGATGGCATATGTTGTGACATAGTTACTTGTGTACGACTGTGGTGTTCCATTGCAGGCTGAAGCAATACATGTATGCTCAGTAAGTGGTACTGCTGGTGAATCCAGCTCACATATGAACTGTTGTACTACCTGAAGCTGTAGGTCTAAACAGCACAGTATGGTGTATGTTCACATTCCCTGGTAACACTGTCTTGTGTGTTTCCTGTAGTCTGCACAGATTACATACCTCAGGCATAGGTATCTGGAAGTAAGAGCACACAGTACTGTAAGGTACACTGGTAATGCTCATCTGTGTCGGCATACATTTGTGTGTTGTATGTATGTCTGACATGTGTGTTACAGGGTATGTGTGTACCTAGCACATGTATACTCTGTTACAGCAGTATGCCAGCTATATTAACAACCGTGCACATATGTTAGGTAGGGGTATGGCATCAACGACTAGGGTGGTTTACTGGTAATACTGTAAATGTACTTTAAATTCATTGTATTGCATGACATATTTCTTCATGCATTAGCTTGATATATACCCCCATTGCGAGGTTGTGCATTGTATCCCAAACAGTGTGCCGAGTACTGGTGTATACTGGTTTGTTATATGGAGTGTGGCAGGCACTGTCAGCCAGTTGTGGGCTGAGCACTGATATCTAGTATTGAACGTGTGTATCCTCTGACAGACAAACAGATGCTATATATGGCAGTTAAGTGACATCTGTACTTAATAATGTTAAGTGTGCCACATGACTTGCTCACACATATTGTTTAATTGTCTTCCAGGGCTATGGCACATCAACACAATCCATCCTATACAGCTGTGGAAGAACAGGAAATGCATAACAGCCTGGTGCAGCACTATACACTGCTGTTTTCCAGGGCCAGCCAGTACCAGCATGAGCGTACTGCACTGTGGCAAGATCTTGTTTGTTGGGTAAATGACATAGACATGCATACCCGGACATATGAGCAGGTATGCCATCATTGCAGTGATTTAATTAGACATGTCCGGCGGCGTGTGTCTGATATCCATAGACAACAGCTTGCCACAGGTGGTGGGGCAGCCATACATCCCCCCTCACTAGAGTGGAGGAGCTGCTCCTAAGCGTGTTGGCTCCTGGGCTACAGCAGCAACAGCATCACACATGTGTCATCATGGAGGCCGGAGCCACCCAGCATGATGACATGGAGCATGCTGGTAATATGCCCTAGCTGTAGACTACTGTTACCTGTATTGTTAGAATATGCATATGTGAGATGTGTACTGTGTGTTCAGCAGTTGTGCTGCCTATTGTGTGCAATACTGATATTTGGAATAGTATCTGTACACATGTGACTGTTGACTGTTGTTCCACTGTAGTTTAGCACACTCACAGGATCAATGCCACAGTTGTGGCCACTGACAAACTGTGTCATATTCTTGTAGGTCCCTCTGGTGTGACAGCAGGGCAGACGATACATGCTGGTGAGTGTATTAACACTTTAATATTGGTAATGACATGTGCATGTCATAGGTGAGGTGTAGGCCATGTACACATAACACAACTATGCATAATGCATGTTGTGCATGTTTGCTGTGAGACATTAAACATCTCAGTAAAGTCAGTAGCTGCCTCAATCACATTCAATGCACAGAGCAGCAGACACATTTGTGGCAACACTGTACTGCACATTGGATATGCATAGTTGCTACAGCTGTACACAAAAGAACACATTTATCATATGCAGGGCATGAAAACATGCTACATTTGGCATTACCACACACCTGCTGTAAGATCACACTTCAGTATCCCACATATTATGCACACACACACATGATGTACCTCGGGGTAGAGGCCTATCATGGGGCTGTGCAACACTCTTCAACACATAACACAGTCATGTTAGGCAATGCTCCTTATCGGGCACCTCACACACCCATGTACAAAGTGGCTGTGTAATTGTGAACATAGCCACGGCACTGCAGTTCAGGTACAGCATGCTAGGCGTTGGTCTTGCACACATTAGTAGCTGTGAGTGACCACAAGATTCATGATGATGATGGCACAGGGTACTACACCCCATCCAGTTACAGTGACCACAGTACTACTCATAGCAGTCATTGCTGTGCACCTCAATGTTGTGTGTGTGTAAACATATGCACCTGTACACAATATGCATAGCATGTTGTGTGTGTGCTTAAATATGCCAGTATACACAATATGCAAAGCAGTCGCCATCTGAACAACGTGTCACATATATGTCCTGGAATGCTAGTAGGTGTATAGGTCACATGACACACATTGGGTATGTGTGGTGTTTAATGGCGCATTTGTGTAGCATACCATGCCATGGCTGGCACCAACATATCTGCAATATGTCCCACACTCACCATAACCACTGTACACTGGCCATGTCGAGCATTGGGATTCCTTCACATCAACATGAACCACTCAACCCGTGTGTGTACATAGCATGCATGTGCTACACCTGTGCCCACTATTATCTGCTATGGACACAGACACTGTACTCAGACATGGATATCTATGTGTCACACAGATAACACATGCAGCCATGGCATGTATACCTGTGAGTGATGGTGCACAAGGCATTGGAGAGCTGATAATACTTGCACAGCAATGTTGTGTCCAGGTACACATTGTGTTCCAGGGTGTAGCCAATCACTGAACAACTACACAGTTGCATCAAAGCCATGTACACTGCCATGAAATAGGGGTGCCTACACTTGCACTGCATGGTCTTGTGCAACACATATTCTGCATGCCGACACGTGTGTGGTGACTGTTTGCCTTGTGATACTGACACCCACCTTCACCCACTATAGAGTATGTGGTGGATTGCTGGTGTGTGTGTGTATGTGCTGTAGTGAGGAGTGTATATGTGTGCATGTGTGCATGTGTTCATGTGTGCATGTGTGCACGTGTGCATGTGTTCATGTGTGCATAATGCATGTGCACATGTGTGCATGCATCATGTGCAGACTGTAAAGTGTGTTTCCTGTCTTCCTCTCACAGGTGCTGAGTTAGGGGTGGCCGAAAGCAGCAGGGAACCTGAAGCCACTGCCATGAATAGTGGTGATGATGAGACATGTATTCTGGCACAGGAAGGTTGGACAGGGTCTGTCATTGGTCCGCCAATCGACAGTACATAGCACTCAACCCGATCTATGCACAGACTCATACTGCCAATACATCCCTCATCACCAATGGCCATAGGTGAGGGACAGCATACAGTTGGCATTGACCAGGAGAGTGTGGTACCCATGGCATTTGCATCCCCTCACAGCAGCCATAGCCAGATTCCCGGAATGGTACCACATATGCGGAGGTCCAGGGGTTCTCAGGGGAGCAGCGCTGGTCGTATTGCCCCCAGCAGATGTGCCCTCACAGGTCTTACAATGTCCAGTATGTTCCAGGCTGTAATGCAGGCTCAGGCATGTATGGAATGGTACACCAGACAGGGACTTAGGGCGCAGAGGGCCCATTACACTGCTATCAATGACAGCAACCGTGACCTTGCCAGTGCCATCCGGAATTACACCGAAGTCATTGATAGACGTTGGGGGAAAACAGTAGATGCCCTCCACAATATGTCTTCCATGAGCCAGGACCATGCGGCACAGTTGCGATGTTGACGCAGACGCATGCCAGTAACAGCAACAGCTAGCAGTGGTCATGGATGGCCCACAGTTCACAGCCGCTCCCGTAGTGGCAGTTCCATCCCCAACCAAGATGGGGCTGGCCTGTCTATTGACCGCCCCAGTAGACCACGTGCACGTGGCTCTGGCCAGTCCCAGCAGGGACGTGGGTCCAGTCATCATACCTCTGCCTCTAATGACAGTACCTAGTCGGGGTTGGTACCCAATACTGTCCGTAGCACCCCTGCCAGGCACAGGCACTGTGTCCGTGGCTGGAGACAGTGATCTGTACAGCCTAGCAGGTACAGTCTGTGGCTGTCCCACAAACTACTGTATATGGCAGCCACATGGTGGAGCTGTGTGCATGCAGACACACACACATTAACCAAACAACTAGGGCTCACACATACACACACACACATTACATCAACGTTGGCCCATGCTGTACTGTTGCCCCTCACACACACACACACACACACACACACACACACACACACACACACACACACACACACAGACATGTTGATTGGATGGGTCAATGTACACATACACACAGACATGTTGATTGGATGGGTCAATGTCAGGTTCTGGGAAACAACAACACACCCTGTGCATATGATGATACCTGTGTCGCCTCCTGTCATCTGTAACATTGATGCAGGAACAGGCTAACATGGTGCTGATGCACAAGGTGACATTATAGCAGTGTAGCAATATTAGCAAGTTGTCAACAGGAAAGTGTAATGACATCCTTGTAGGCATGTCTGAGCAGGCTTTAGGCATCAAAGCTCTGATTGTCAGTGTAGCATTGTTTACACCACTGTTAGGTCTAAGTATGTATTGTCCACCCATGTGCCACTTGGCTGAAGGGTAATGTGTTGCCAGCATGTGTTAGTGAGTGGACAGTACGTGTGTGATGTGTGCAGTACAGATTAGCAAGTGTACATCTGTGAACATGATGGGTGCACACTGCCTGCATGTATGTGCATGGTGGACACATGGGACGTGTGGCATACCCTGTTGTACACATTGTTAACATCTCATAGTAACTTTCAATGGCCAGTATGCATTCTACTGCAGTTATGTACTAACATGGGTCCACATGTGTGTATGACATGAGTTGACACTATGCTGTGGGTGATACTGGTAATATCTGTCAATGATTTGCAGTCTGGTAGTATACACAACCTCAACAGCAAGACTATAAGCAATCATTGGATGATGTCCTGACAAATGACACACAGTTGTAGGGAACTCAGTAATAGTTGGATCCTTCCAGTACTATACTCTAACACTAGCCAGTGGTATTGACCGCCACCCATTCCTGGGACCACACCTGTTTGGCATATAGCCCCCTTAGGTACATGCAAACACACTAGGGATGTGTCCATCCACATCTGGTAATGCATGCATTGGCCTACAATGCATTCCCTGGATGGGACACATATCCTACACAAGGGTATCATACAGACAGACACCTGTTATCTGATACATGCTGTATAGCAGTAGGCTGACTATGGCATAGTCATCCACATTTACTATACATACTATCCCATCAGTACCACATCGATGGTAGACCTCAACATGTATGTTGGGTACCAATGTGTACATACAGCCTCGTGTTATGTCATGTGTCCCTTGGTATCCACATATCCATAGGTATTGTGGAGTCTCTCGGTGTATCACATAAGACATTAGAGGCCTGAATGCATATCCACAAGGCAGTTGTACACCAATACCAATTGTCCATTATTGCCAGTCGTTGTTGTGTATGAACATGTCTGACATATACCCCAGGCATATAACCTCACTCACACTACTCTTTAGTAACCGTCATGGGTGTGTGTGGCACAGATGACCTTGGACCCAGATCACAACAGTGGATGGCCTTGTCACATACATACATATGTGACCCACGATCTGAGAAGCAGCGGCACAACCTGTCAATGGAAACAGATGTATTCATGTAGTATGCAGGCTTCACACCTATGTACTGATTGAGGGGACATGTACACATATATATATTTGCCACGCAGATACCTGATGTGTGCAATGCACTTACTGTTTTAATCATAATATGTCCTACCATAGTAAAACCAAAACCCACACCGCATTGACCAACAGTGACACACACACACACACACACACACACACACACACACACACACACACACACACACACACACACTGTCAGTGTTTGCAGGATTCAAACCCCTACCTAACTATGTTATGATACTAGAGAGAGACACATTAACATGGCACAATATTTGCTTTACTGGCTGGCTTCTGTTCTCCTGCTGTATTTGTAGGATGGTGACATCATCAGACTTTCCAAAGAGGAATGTACCTCTTTTAGTGAGTCTTCCCAGTCTCCAAAAATGGCACTTCTCTCAAAGGAAACAGCACACATACACCCCCCCACACACACACACAAACAGTCAGTGCTTGCAGGATTCAAACCCCTACCTATGCTATGATACAAGAGAGAGAGAGAGAGACGCATTAACACAGCATGCTGTTTGCTTTACTGGCGGGATTCCCTTCTCCTGCTGTATGTATAGGATGGTGACATCATCAGACTGGACATGGTGATGTGTGTACACGTTATTTTATGCCATTCCAGGAATGGTCCATGTGGGTCAGCAGGTGTTAACAGCTTGAACAGGACCTCATAATCCTTACCTTGTGTGATCTATCTGTGGACACATTGACATTCCTTCATATGTCAACACATATTTATGCACAGCCTGTTGGTTTTGTGGATATCACATGTGTCTGGGATGTTGAGAAAGGGCTATTCAAAGTCTATGTGAGACATGTGTAGCTGTGTTCGGTGATGTATGTCCTGGGTGGCTGCTTGCAAACAGTCTAGCATGTTTGGGAACCATGATCCACACATGAACATACCACAGTTGGTAGGGTTGTGTGTATGTCAGATTCCAATAGCTCTGTTAATGACTTCAACCATGATGGACTCCATGACCTTGCAGATCAGACTTCATAGGTGTACTGGACTGTACTTCCCATGGTGTGTTGTGCACCAACATTTGTGGGGAGTGCCATATGTTGCTGTAACACATTCAACGGTTCCACATCCTGTGTAGGGGGTGAGGCTCAGCTGACTGTTCAGGTGCAGGATCTGTTTGTTCTGTAGTTTATGCATGATTGCTGCCATGCTTTTGGCATTGGGGGTAGCTGCTCATCCATTCTACATGTGATATCTCCTGGTATAATTATATGGACTATCGTCAGTGGGAGGTGGGTATGTATATATGGGCCTGTCTGTCAGGATGTCGGCATTGTCAGTCAGGTACAGCTGGCCCTGACTCAGGTCATATATGGGTGTACATTGCTATTTATGACATAGCTGAAGGTGGTGTCATGATTCAGTCTGGACTCCTTCTCAGCTACTCTTTACAAAACACCAACAAACCTGAGCACTAATCCCTGTTATACTCTTTTACACACTTAACAACCTACTGATCCTTTGTGATCAGGCTACAGAGTATGTCATCATAATATCCTGGCATGTCCAGGGGTTGGTTTCGTGTGTACTCTCCAGTCCAGCTGGTGAATATTGTGATGTTGACACAATGTCACATCTGCCTCATGTACACAGACAACCCTCTCCTCCTCCTGACAAACTCAGAAATATGTGTGAGATGCACCTATATAGACATACAGGGTACTGGACTCTCTCGACCCATGACTGGCACAGTCTATCAGGTGGTGAAGGTAACCAAACACACCACATATCAGTCTCACATATCCTCTAGCGACAGCACTCAAACCACATTATCACACATAGACATACTCAGATGATGTAAATGAACTCTGCCTAATCAGCAGAGACCTCCAAAGCAGACACACACACAACTGCTACCACACTACAATACCCACATATCACATAGTTCACAATGTCAGTGTGCCACACAGTCACTGTCCTTCAGGCTAAACAACACACTTAATACACTTGTAATAGACAACACTTATTGGCAGACACACTGATGTATCACTCACCAGCCCAAACAAGGGAATAGACACTTTGGGCTGTCTGTCGGGTGCCAGGATCTGCCACATAACACATGCAGTCAGGTCACTCCAAAGCAAGTACAGGACTGGCACCATCATTGTCCATGCTGGTGCGTAAAACCTCAGATGTTACTCCCTGGACCACATGACATGATACATGGAGGAACACTCTGATCATGTAGCCCAGGCCAGTATGACCCTGACCTTGTCTAGCATCTTACACCCACCAATTATGATGTCACAGTATACAGACAAACATATCACATTTAACAGCTGGCTAACAAATTGATGTCATTCATAGGGGATACAGTGTCTGTCAGCCTGTGGTGACATGCTCAACATGCCACGTAGCTTCACTATGGACAGCTTGCACCTATCACCCTTGGACGTTCGAATGCTGGCTAAGGCTCTTGCTACCACCATAGTGCCTTTCTTAAGCAGGGCTCAAAAGACAAACCCACCTCCATAGACATTACAGGTTACACCCTCGCCCAACAGTCGCTACAATTTGTAGATTCATATGCTATGGCACAACCAGTCAGCACAGCCACAAGGAGGAATACATATTGGACCTGATCATCACCAACATGGGGACTCTGTGTTCCACACCAGTGATATACCCCTCATTGGTAAGGTCAGAACATACATGTATCTCACTGGACCTACATATACCCTCCACACACCCATCCTGGGTAATCTTGGTGAGCTTCTCATGAGCCAATGTCTCACTTCACCAAAGCAAGGTGGTATACTTCATAGACCCTGAGACAGTGGCAAATATGGCTCAGACTGCTGAATCCTTTACATACACATTCTATGGACACCTAGTGGACTGCATGGATTGTGCTATCCCAAATAACAACAGGACTCCCTCTTCCAATGGCAGGGGACCTGTCTGGTAGACCCCAGCCATTAATAAGCTGTACAATGTCAGGAGGAAGCTACTACATGATATAGCACAATCCCAGACGAGGAAGGCTTCTGTGTTCTGTACTAGCAGACAGCTATGTTCATGAACTCTTCTAAGGGCTGCTTCTTCCAGACAATTGCACCAGACACATAGGTCTATCACACGGCCTTCTTCAGTTATGTCAGGAACCTGGGTGGACACTCACTGATATGCTGTGAGTTACTGCATACTGACTAAACTTACCCTGAACCCACTGGCATTGCCAACATCCTGGCAAACAGGTTCAGTGCAGATGTCTCCCCCCATCCCCCCTAAGGAGCAACTATCCATCCCATCAGAGTGTAACCTCCCTGACATCACACAGTAACGGGTGAGTGCTGCCCTCCCCAAAGCGTACATCACAGCATCAATGGGACCAGACGGTGTCCCGGCCTGCATCTTACACGAGCTTCATGACAGACGTAACTCTTACATTACAGCACTGTTCAATATCGGAGTTACTACAGGATATGTACCCAAGGAATGGCGTACAGCAGCAGTGGTCCCACTCCACAGAGTTGATGCCATAACAGACCACAGACAATATTGCCCTATAAGCCTAACTAGCCTGTTCTGTAAAGCTATGGAGCATATTGTTAAGGGACTCGTACACATAGACATCGGGAACCTACAGACACTGTGTCCTACACATTTCAGCGTTGTTGTTGTATTCTTTAAATGGTTAACAGGTCCATCAACATAGGGGCGGTTGTTCACACAGCCTACCTGAACCTTGCAGAAGCCTTCAACACAATAACCCACTGGGCCATTATGCATAGGCTCACTAGTGTCGATATGGACACATATCTCACACGATGGATTTCTACCTGGATAAGGGATAGCACCCACATGGTCAGAATTGCAGGTGCCATGTCTGACTATACACCAGTTACAAATGGCATCCCACACGGCTCAGTCCTGGGACCACTCTTGTTCAGTATATATTTGTCTGACGTACAGGCTACCACAGGGGGAATATGGCTGACCATGTTCGCACTTGACTGCAAACTGGGTGCCATAATCAACTCTCCAGCTGCCACATGCATACTCAAACAGGGTCTCACAGAGATGGATGACTGGTGCCTGAGCCATGGCCTACAGATAAATGCCATTAGTTGCATAGTCATCCCCTTTGGGAATAACAACATGCCCACACATTACCACATAGGTAGTACTCCATTACATACGGTAGGAGTTGTTAGGGGTTTGGGGACATGCGTTGTTCGTACTGTCGCCTTTGACAATCACATTGCCAAAGTGGTTGGACAGACCTTCTATATAGGCCACCTTATCCCATATGGTTTCACATCTAGATCGAGTGAGGTCATTGTGCCCCTATACTCATCACAACCATGCTTGATTACAATGCCACATTTGGGGTGTACCTTACCCGATACCTGCAGCAACTGTACTGGCCACAGAAGTTCCTCACCAAGCAGATCTAGGGACTCACACGGATGCCCTGCACAGTTCGGATGCAGTAACTCCAGCTTTACTCAGTCGCTTACCACCTACTCAGATATGATGTGTGCCTGTTGTTTACAGATATACCCAACTCAGAATTACTGGACATGCTCCACCTCAGGATATCTGACTCCCATGGAGCTACACACTCCAGGGACATATACCTCAGCATAGATGTTAATAGGACATGCTGGAGGGACAGATTCTTATCCCAGAGGCTCCACTCACTCCGGATTTTAATCCCAGTTTCACATAGGCAGAGCCACCCACTGACCACCTACAGGAGACATCTTGATGACTGTATGGGTGATCGTATGTTTACCCCTGGGATCTTCTATGTCCCTGCTAGACAGAGGCACACTAGCCTAAACGTACATGGGCTATCTTGTGTGACCTACTGTTCACACGCACATTGTAGTAATCTGACAGGGTTGCGAATGCCAAACACACTCTAGCTAGGCTTGTACATGCCCTAGGGCAGATAGCCTAGTATTGACTTCTGAACCTATGCTAATGTTCGGGATGCACAATGTTTATTGCTGATACTGTTTGCAGGTCTTTATCGTCTTTGCTTTACCAGTTTCTATGAACAACTTAGGTATCTGCTGAACATATTTGATTATGACAGGGTTCCACTATATTATATATGTGTCTGTTGTCATATAATTGTGTACACAGGGTGGATTGCTGGATAGTGAGAGGTTCCTTGGTTAACACATGCAACTGCCAGATATGTGTGGCCCACTGCTGTACTCAGACATGGCCTAAGTGTGTGAGCATGTCCAGTTCAGGCTTTCCATGTTTTGTTGCCTGACATTTGTCTCATTTATTCAAGTGTGTGAGCATGCCCAGTGTGACCTTTCAGTATGTTGCTATCTGAGGTCCACTACATTTGTTGATGTGTGTGAACATGAACAATATTAACATTTATACTGTGTGTGTTGGAAGTTGGGTTCTGTTCTTACTGCAGGACTCACCTTTGTGCTATAACTCGACAGGGATTATGCTGTGCCTGCAGGGTTTCCATGAGATACTTTACATAGACTTATCAACATTCCTTCATACAGGCTGACCACTGCAATACTGTCATGGTTTAGTGGTTCAGTACTTTAACTATAGTGCACAGTATCCTGGGTTCGAGGCCCATCACTGCTTTATATTTTCATACTGAGCAGACCAGACTGCTTAAGGGCCAGTTAAGCAAATATGAGCATGTTGGCTTTTGTTCAGCTATGCCCTACTTAGACCAGACTTGTCCAACATTGCTCAATATTCACCAACATTGCTGGACGTTGCCCAATATTACTCAGCATTGACAACATTTGTGCTAGTTGGTGTGTGCGATTTTGTTTGCATATACTACATGGGGGTAAATGCTGTTTAGCACTGCTTTATATTGCTTAACACATGGCAATCATGCCTCAGGTGGTGCTGCAGGGCTGCCTATGCCGGATGCACATACTACACTCCCTGTACATGTTTGAAAGCAGGTAGTGTCAACTTAGGCATCCCTTTTACTATATGTGCAAGTCAGAGAGAGGTATCATTTCCAGAGTTCCTACTGAGCCAGTGTATGCGTTGCCTCTTTGCCAAGGCCAAAGCATACTGGGCACGCCTCCTTCTGCCTACTGGGACAGGCTCAGGTTGTTCCTCCTCCGAGTCACACTCTGCCTGTGATGGCCTTGGCAATGGTGGGGGGCTGTTTGGCCCAGGCCTATGCTGGTAGTGCTTCAGCTGTTTTCGCAGGATCATACTATGTCACATAGCACATACCATGCCAAATTTGGGTACATGTAGTTGGTGAGTACTGCAAGGCTCCACCAGATGTGTCCAGGCACCGGAACCATGACTTGAGCAGCCCAAACACACGCTCGATTACATTATGTGTTTGTGCGTGTGCCTCATTATGCCGTTCCTGTTCAGGTGTGTGTGCATTTCTGATGGGTGTCATCTGCCACGGCTCCAGTGCATAGCCAGCATCCTCCACTAGGTGACCATGTGGGATGTCCCCATTGGCAAATGTCTGGTACAGCTGCGTCACATGCCAGATATGGGAATCATGGTAGCGTCCAGGGCAACCAGCACACACATTCAGTATTATGCCCTGGGCATCACACATGACCTGGAAGTTGATGGAGGGGAAGCCCTTGTGGTTGAAGTAGACCCTATCCCTCTTGCCTGCTGGTGCTTTGATGCGTATGTGCATGCAGTCTATTGCACCCACTACCTCAGGGTATTCCGCTATTTGCTGGAAGAGACGCATATTGCTGGCCAATACCTCACTGGAATTGTGGAAATATACATGATCACCGACATGTGCTGACATGACATCCAGGAAATGGTGCAGTACCCTGGACACTGATGCCTGTGATATCCCCATCATATTACTGGTTGGTCTCTGGAAGGTACCTGTTGCTATATTCTTAGGCCAACACATACTTGGTTTCCACTGGGATGGGTTCCCCTCTGTTGGTTCTGTGTGTGAGGCGTGGCCTGCACAGTTCAACAATTTGCTGCAGGAGGTCTCTGTCCACTCTATAGCGCTCCACTATCTCCAGCTTATGTAGCCCCTGGTAGGTTACCCTGGGCCTGTACACTCTTCTCCGTCTCCTCACTGTGGGTTGTCCAGCAGCATATCCATTGTCACCACTCTCAGCATGTTGCATATGTCACCTTATAACAGCAATGGCAGGCCCTAACATTTCTTTGTCTCAGTAAAGCTTTTTCAGTTTTCACTTCTATTAGCTTATTGCAGTGTCTGTTGTGAGAAACATAATGGACTGTTGTTTGTAGAGTTTTAAGTGCTAGGCTGGGCTGGGCTAATGTACTGCCTGTGTAATTGCCTGATTCTGATTGTTTTCACCTGATAGCTCTGCTAGTACTCCCTGGTAGCTTCCTACTATTTGTTGTGCTTCCTTTTCCCCTTCTGTTTCTTTGGGGGGCAGCACCACGCACACAAGCGCAAACACGCTCACAGCAGCTCACACACGCGCACACCTGCTTACATGGACTAAAATTTGCTTATTCGGGTTAAAACGCGCACACACCAGCGCAAACGCACTTGCAACTCTTTAAACAGCCTTATACATGCTTACTCCGGCTTAAACGCACGCACTCACGCTTACATGCGCGCACTCTGTCTTACTCGGGTTTACAGGCACGCACATGTGCGCATTCCCGCTCAGCAAGAAACTTTGGTGTTATCCAAAGCATACACCTTCCATTTCTTGTCTTTACCTAGCCTACCTGTTGACACACCTCTTTCCATGATGTGTAAATGGCAGTTGACACATGCCACTCTGCTTCAATGAGCTTCACTTCTTTCATACATACCCCACTCATGATGTCACCTGTCTTCTACTCTGTTACTCCCCTTATCCTATTCCTACATTCCACTGACTGTGCTCATTTGCTATGTAAACTTGCGATTCACTATCCTAACCCTCCTTTGTATAGGATTGCCTACTAATGCTTGGTTACATCTCTTAGACTGAGCTTCCCCCCTTAGCAACCTCTACTCGGTGGCCATGTTGTCTTCAGCCTGCCATTCTCTTGCATTCTACATTAACAATTTAAATAAGATCCACATTAGTGGGTTTTAATTTTCAGTTTTCTGTTTTTTTAGAGCGCAGCCCATTTGCGTGGTGCTGCGCTACACTTAAACATCGGAAATCGGAGAAAAAAAATAATTATTTTTTTTTTATATTGCATCGGGAAGCATTGCCAATGGCCATATATTTGGCCATTGGCATGCTTCCTGCACTGGATGCAACCTTTATTTGGAGCTGTTACGGCTCCATTTTGCTATTTGCAGAATGGTACTCAGTTGTCAACTGAGTACATTTCTGCAAATAACACTGCTCTTACTAGGACAGGTTTGGGTTTCCTGAATCACAAATATACCTCATTTGCATACCTTTCACCTGCAGTTGAGGTAATTTACATATCCCAGCCCTGTCCATGTAAGAGCCGTTTTAGGAGCTCTCTGCTGTTCCTGGATCGCTCGTCGGACATGTTGGCTGCATGGAGTCTTACTCTACTCTTAGACTCCGTGCAAGCCGTCGTGAATCCAGCCCTGAGTTGTTTAATTTATGTTTACCAAAAAAGTACATCTGCAGTTTATCCAGCACACAGCCTGTGGTGTTGTGTGAGCTTCATTCATTTCCAGTGCACTACAATATATATATGAAAAGAAAAGTAAGACATTACCCAACAGCACAGATTGAACATCTACCTACCCAGCTTCAAACATGTCTGTCTATACCAGGGCTCCTTTTAAGAGTAATGCAAACATACACACACACCTTTTTTAAATCTTTTTATACTTCCCAACCACCCTGGCAGCCTACTCTTTATACACTACTGCTCCTAAACATGTCACATTCCTGTAAGGACAGCTGTCATTATAACTTAATGTGCAGAGATGAATAGCGCCATCACTGGTGATCAGTGATTTTAGAAGGAATTCTCTGGTCTCCCTACTTTACCTAAAATTCTAGGACGCATTGCTTTATGTGTGTGAGTACAGCCTATTCATGCAGTATTCATTAGTACCTTCCAGGGAGATGGCAAGTCTTTGTGTGTTCTGAATTGCAGCATGCAGCGTGCTATCCTCTTTCCCACCTGGGCACCACCAGAGAGTACTATGAGCTGCAGCAACAGTGGCCCACTCCTTGAAAGACCTTTTTTCTGCTTGGTTCTTCCCCTGGATAGCCCTCTGTGTCTGTTTTCTAGATCAATGGTGGACACACACACACACACACACACACACACACACACACACACACACACACACACACACACACATGCACACACACCCTACCTTCAGATTCTGTCCTCCATAACAGCCCATAGCGATCCTCTGCAGCAGCCCAGCTAAGTCCTCCATCTGTCTCTGCTCTCCATAATGGCTAAATCTTCCATAGCGATCACCTGTCTCTGTCCTCCATAATGGACCGCGCATGCTGTTGGGTCTCCCGCGAAATGTGAGTAGGCTGGAGCATCTTACTGTCAGGTCCCCACAGGACTTGAGTAGGCTGGAGCCTCCAGCCTGTGAGCGATGCAGTCAGGTGACCTTCCGGTCTGTGTGGTCGTCATTGCACAGACCTCTGGGCTGGAAGGGTGGAGTTTCCTGCCTTCCCTATCTGGGCTGCCTAACAGAGTAGTCTGGAGTTCAGGAATAAGCATGCATGTGTGGAGTTCTGGTCTGCCTAACACAGCAGTCAGAACCAAGCACGCATGCGAGGTGTCCGGGACTACTCATGAAAGTTTTTTAATTTTATTTTTTATGTGGGGGGAATTTATTTTATTCATTTTACAGGTAGGTGGGGGCTGCAGTCCTGCAGTCCTATAGCATGAGCCAACCCTACCACACACACACACACACACACACACACACACACACACACACACACACACACACACACACACACACACACACACACACACACACACACACACACACACACTCTGTCTGTGAGAGATTTTAATCACAGTTGCTCATTGTTAACTTGTAATCTGTCACACTGCTCTGTTCTGTTCTTTTTTTTTTTTTAAGGTACAGATGGGTTGTTGATAGCTTTAAAAAAGAACATTTGACAGCTTGTTAGCAACCAAAACAAGATGGTGTCAGAAACCCCATTACGTACCTCAAGGTTTGCAGTCTATGGCGATCTCACAGCTATGATTACATTCCTTTTTCCTGCTGACTAAGCTGTACAAATATTGTGTACCACAGTGCAAATGTTATAACTATTGCTGATGAATGACACACCTGTATTCATGTGCATTTTTGGTAAGTCTCTGATTTGCATTCCAAAAGGCATGCTGGCAGACTGACTAGTAATATTATCTTGTCTGTAAGTGTGTAAGTGAATGCTATTAAGTGAACATATGCATTTTCTGGTGGACTGGCATTCAATCTAAGGCTAGTTCCTTTACTGCACCCACTGCTTTTTGGGATATAGCATTACCCCCTCATGACACTGAATGTGTGATAATGGGAATAGCAAAAGGATGGATTGTGTCATACTCTTTGCTGTCTGTTGTACATACTTTATTGAAACAGGTAAGTACTTTTTGCATAATTTATAAAAAGTCAAAGCTTTCTAACTGATGAATCATTAAATAAGAATAAATATGACTGGCCCCGTCACCCATCCTTGCAAAACATGGATGCAGGCTGAACTTTAGGAGTTCTTCAAAAGTCAGAGAGTGGGACCATTTGATAATCAGGATCAAGAGTAACTGAGAGATACTGCTATGATCACAACAGAACATTTTTACAGAAGTAAATTGGAATTTGTTTGCAGTGGAAAAGTCCCATGGAAGCTTTTATATGGGAAAATCTACCTCCTACAAGCACCTCTGTATTGTACCTCCTTGGAAATAAGAAGGCTTCCTTACCCCAAAGCATTGTAATCTTGAAGCACTTAAGCTGCACTGTGTCACTACAATAGATTTAAATACATTTTCTGAATCCTGTTCCAAAACCAGTCCGTGAAATGAAAAATATTCTTCCATCTTATAATGCCATAATGAGAACAAGTCCTCAACATCAGCTACCTTTCATTCCTGATGAAGAAATCCCCTCATTTTTACAACTTATCACTAAGCTTAACCTAAACCACAAAACTAGAATACAGCATGATGCTACTATATAAATCAGAAAACAAAACTCTTCTTCAAATTTGGCATCTATGTGTACCTCAGTGACCAATCACTAGCTGAAAAGACCCTGAAATCAGACCGATTCTGAATTTGGCCTTAGAATTTAATCCAATCTTCCTTGATGACAGTGTTCTGGCCATATGTTGATGAAACTCAACTTTAGTGCTATTTTCCTCGAGAACAAGTGCAAGCTCTTGACATTAAAGGGGAATTATAAATCTCATGTTGACTTGAAAGAGTAAAGGCCTCTTGCATCTCATTTATTCTAAAATATAAATAATTTTTATGTTACTCAAAAGCTCTCCATATTTCTACTTTCTTGCTTTATAATTATTTATTGTAGCACTTAGGTGAAGATTGAGTCTTGAGAACAAAATCTTGTAATGTTTAAGAAATCTTGGAATGATTTTCAATTACCACCTTTGCTTAAAAAAATTTACAACCATTATCAGAGCATTCTGCCACCATCTGATAAATTTAACCAGAATAAGTCCTAATTGCCAACTGAGGGCATTTAAAAAAACAGAACATATTTTGATTTCTAACAAAATATATTATGTTACCTGGGGAAATTTCCTACTGTTATTAAGCACCTCCAGTCAGTGCCAAACTTTACTTCCAAGTTCCCAGTGGAAACAGCTTACATTTCATCTGTTCTTTGGAGTCTGAAGTGGTTATTGATGAAAGTTTGGATACAATATGTGGCTCTAAATCAAACATATCTGACCCTATGTGACATAAATCCAATCTACCTTTACAAGCTGTTGATTAATGCATAGATGTTTCTTCCTCTCTGCTAAGCAGAAAAGGGGCTACTGGTTGTTCCCAGAATGCGAATGAAATCATTTGTCATCGTTTTTTTTTTTTTTTTTGTTAAATTCCTATTTTTCAGAATTAACTACTTTATCAATTTCAGGAAGGTCTAACCACTAACTCATTTAGAGTGCGCCTTAAAATCAACATTATTCCAACAACTTCATCTTAGATTAACTTTCACTTTTGTACCATAAAATCCTTATATTTTTGTATGGCTTTAATTGCAATCTGCTTAGTTGTAAGCATATAAATAAATGATGATTGATTAGTTTACTGAATGACACTCCTTAAGATGTTATCCAGTTCCTTGCAAACCTGACTACTTTCTCCATTTCTCACATACATCTTTTGTTTGACTAGTCCTTTCTGTCCATGATTACTTGCATCCATGTAGGGCAAGTCATCTGGGTTGTTACGGTTTTCTTCTGAAATCTAGATTAAAAAAAATATTTTCAAAAAATACCAACCAGCTTGCAATAGGGCAAATGATTGATTCATACTACTAATGGTTTAGGATTTGCTACTCATCTGGACGCCAGAAAATCAACTAGGAAGAGAAGGAAAGGGTATCATCTCTCCCTCACATTGAATAACATTGAATACAGGATGAGGCTGGTGCCATCTGCAATACAAAACTTGACTTTATAGTTTGTCTCCTCATTCATGTACTGAGGATAGCCTGGATAAACTCATGAATTAAGAGGAACTCATCTCGGTCTTTGGGTTGTCAAAACAACAATCAGGCAGCAGGAAACTTTAAGGAGTTTTTCATTTTTCAACCAACAAACAACCACGTTCTGGAACTGAAGTATTCCATGAACAACACATGTAAAATTCAGCAAAACAGTCAAGGAATACACCATCAAACCTTGTTTTATTAAAATGCAAAGCCTTCAAGCAGTACCTCTTTCTCAATGCATAAAATCACTGTATGAATGGTCACATTAAATACACATGATCTTCAATCAGCAAAGACAATTAACTAGATATCACTAATCAAGCAAAATCTTGTAAAAATGAACCATTCCTATTCAGCCAAAAAAAACAAGACATTAAACTGAAGATATAAACAGCCTGGTAAATACAAACATAATGAACACATATTCATAAAATACATTAAATAACAATATAAAAGCTATACTAAATTTAAATACATTCATATTTAGATTTAAGAACAGGTTTTAAACTATTCTGAAGATTCAAACCAGGGATAACAGAGGCCCGGAAGGAATCAATCCATTTAGATTCAGCCAGTTCAGTCGATATCCCGACCGCTTACTCCTACATTAACTTTCTGTATAACCTAAAACTTGAGAGTATGTTCTACACCCTATTGAATATGATTAAAAAGGGAATTATTTTCTACACCCCTACGGATTTCAGACAAATGTGAGCAAATACATTGTTTTAACTTTAAGTTGGTTTGTGTCCGCGGGTGTGCCCATTGCTTAGCTACAGTTAGCAATTCTGACAACGAAGAGCATAAGAAAGAATGCTTATGCAAATCACACGCAATAGCATAATGGTAGAGTGTTCGCACAAAGAAGAGGCATTCACGGTTCGAGTCCTACCACTCCCTTTCGCATTTATTTTTAAATCAGCATATGGAATAATACCTAAGATATATGTTTAAACATAACTAAAAAGCAGTGAAATGGCCAATGTATCAGTGAATAAAATAAATATTTTAAAGGATCCCAATATAAAATTGCCTGCAGTTACTTCACCCAGCGCAATATAGTTGCCCATAGTTCAATAGTGCTTTACCCAGTGCAGTGGAGTTGCCCATAGTTTAAAAGCGCTATACCCAGCCCAATAGAGTTGCCCATAGTTTAACAGCGCTTTACCCAGCGCAATGTGTTGGCGTGGATGTGCACGCTGCGCCAACCAGGGCACCATAGGGCACCGAGGAGCAACGTAGAGCAAAGTTGCTTAAATGCAGCCACACCCCCTAGCCTGTCTGGACAGTATGAAAATAAAATGAATGATAAGGTTCGAACCCAGGACTCTGTGCATCAGAAGTAAAGTACAGAACCACTAAGCCATGACAACATAGGGGGAAACAGCAACTGTTAACATTCATATACTTACTAATGTTAGTTTAACCATTACTAAGCAGGTCTGCAGTCAGCCGAGAATTTTACAAAACGGCCAATCACAAAAAAGTGTGGGAAATGCAGCATATTTAAGCCCCACAGGCGAGAATACATGCCATAACTGATTGTAGCTCACATCTGCAGTTAGAATTTCTGGTGTCATTGAGGGAACACGCTTCCAAGCGCAACGTTGGGGCATCAAGGAGTTGAAATACATGGCTTGGCTCCTTGTCCACCATCATGAGTCAAGACTCCTGCAGGGCCAGTTCCAAGGGATGGAGTACAAGGCAGAGGCTTGGAACCGGTTAGCTCGTGACCTCACCAGTGCCACGGGCATTCCTCGGACTGGTGAGCAGGTCCATCACCACCATGCAGACCTGAAGAGATGAAAGCAGGATTGCCTGAACCAATGGATATAGGAGGCCCATGGGATGCGGGATGCTCCAAAACTGAGTATGTAGCCATGGAATGCAGTATGTAGGAATTGATAATGGAGTATGTAAAATGGATAGGTATGTCTCAATATCCCTTCATTTACTTAACAGCTGCAGGTGACCGTGCTGCGAATCAGCAAGCCTATGCTGATGGCTGCTAAGGCTGCACCACCAGGCAGGTTAGTGATTATTCTGCATGTATTGTTATATAAAATATGGGAGAGAGCATGAATGAAAGTGTTGTAGTCCAATAATACAGCCATAAAATTGCCTGAATAAGTCCTCTGCATGTACTGTCAGATAAAAACATTAGAGAGGCAGAAAAAGAGTGTAGTAACCCATTAAGAAGGGTAACATATGTCTGGAATAATATCTCTGCAGGCACTGTCATATAAAATAAGTGAGTGAGCCTGAAAAAAGAGTGTTCTACCCCATTAATAAAGGTATAATATGTCTTGAACATGTCTGCCATATACACCGTTAAAACAAATAAAGGAGTGAGCCTGTGGAAAAGTGTGTAATGTCATTAATAAAGGTCTAAAACCCGGAGTGTGTCTGTGTCACAGAGTTTGAAATGTTGTTGTACCCTTGCATTATACAAACAGTACTGCTTGAAAAGGTGCTGGCAACCCAGAGTTGCGCAGTCCCATGTAAAGTGGGTGATGGAAGTGCTAGTAGCTGTGAAACATATATACAGTCCACAACAGTCAGTTACTGGCTGGCATGAATTAGAAAATCTGGCACACGTGTAGCATGTTAGTTTTCACCAGAAATGTGAGTGTGTGTCAAGAAATGCAGGGTTCTGTACAAAGCAAAGTGAAAATGTCATGTGAAAACATCCCAGATATATAGATAAAGAAATATAAGTGCAATCAAGAAATATGTAGCAGTAACATCGGCATCCTGGACAGTTAGTATGTCAGATATAGGTCAGGCATATACTGAACTAGCCAAATCCATTACACAACCTAATGTATGGTGGCAAGTGTAATAATACATGTAGGGGATATACACTTGCAGTCATTAGGAATGTAGTGTAGATGTAAAGGTAATTATAAGATGTTAACCGAGGTTTTTTCTACACCCTACTGTATGTGCATAAACCATACAATTCCACACCTCAATGGGTATGTGTAATCTTAAATATTTGTTGGGACATATGTCCTATCGTTCTATAAATATTTGCATTCATGTTGATGCATGTGCCCTGTTTAAACACCACAATCATGGTGGCCTGTTGCTACCAAACATCCCTGCACGCTGTTGGAATATCCACTGTGCTTCAATATATGCATCTGTTATGTTTGCTTTTCAACTGTTGTAACCTTGGTGTGTTGGGTTAATGGGAATATTACTGCATGCTGTTACAACTAATCTGGAATGCTGTTTTACTTATGTTGTAATTAAACACACCTAATCACAGAACGTATGGGAAGGCTGGTCCCAGCGGACCCACCTGTCCCTCCTCAGCTGGCGAGTGCACCTGGCACCAGCAGGTCCGGTGCCCAGCCCGGGCTCCCCTCTTTCATTGGTCCTGTGCCACCTTCGGGTGGAAGCACTGCAGGGGATATGTCTCGTCCCCACCGTGCAAGCGTGGGCGGAGAAGGGCCACCTGTCACCCTTCAAAGGGTCTGGGTTGTAGTGCATAGGGAGATCAAGTGTTCAGTCGCTGATCCCCTATGCCAGCTCGAGGCGAGAGTGGCGTGCCTCACGGGTCAGCCTGCCCATCCTATGCAGCTCCCAGCACAGC
Source organism: Protopterus annectens (assembly GCF_019279795.1). NCBI lineage: Eukaryota > Metazoa > Chordata > Ceratodontiformes > Protopteridae > Protopterus > Protopterus annectens. Next base: position 1,713,853,365 of record NC_056733.1, read on the forward strand.
CACCCTCGGGGCTGTGAAGGTTCAGTGGTGACTGCCCATGGGTGGGGATCTCAGTTCCACTGTTACCATCTGTGGGCTCATGGCTTGCGATTTCCAAACATCCGACCCCTTCAATTGTGTTCATGCCACCCCATGTGTCATACACCGCCCCTGTATGTGTCTTGTCTGTCTTGTCTGTTTACCTTCGCAACCTACCTCCCTGGACACACCTACTTCCTCTACCTCACTTCCCACTCTCACCTGAAAAAAAAAAGGCAATCTGTACCCACAAAAAAATTACATCCCATACATAGCTGCCCATTTCGTACACATGTCCATTGGACATGTAAGCTGATAATTAGAATTGGCAGTACAACATACTTTGTTGTCCTCACCCCTCTCCCTGGGGTGGAAGGTTTCAAATTTCACTCAAAATCCATTGCATATACACAGCTGTTGCTGTTAAAGAAATGGTGAGCTATGGACCTTCCCTACACCCATCCTGCACATCCCGAGCTTATTTACCTACCGTCTGTCATTCTTTATGCCTCCTTTTTCACCACTTTCTTACCTCCCCATTTTCTTTTCTTTAACAGAAATTATCAAGGGGGTTAGCGGGAGTAAGCACTTTTAAGTGGTAGTAAGCAGGTTTAAGCGAGTGTGTGCATGTGTACGCTTAGCTAAGCATAGCTAAGCATCATGCAAACCCACGCAAACCCGCTTACAACTGTTTAAAAGTGCCTTAGTCACTATATGGCAGGGCCCTTGTTCTGCTGAGCAGCAAAAGAAAAAAACTCTGTCAGTCTCGAACCCCAGACCATTGATACAATAGACTGCAAGAATACCACTAAGCCACAGCAGATATACAAATAACTTGGTTCTGAAATAAATATATCATGCATTACAATGAGGGAATGTAAATGGAAATTAGAAATGGTATAACACAAATCCTTTTCTGTGGGTCTTTACCAGCAGTGGTTGTGGAATTGCATAACATGACTGTTAAAGGAGAACCAGCCATCCTAGCAGGGAATAATGTTACAGTACCACCTTACAAACACCACACAGTATCAGACCAGGCTAAATACTGGCCACAGGAATACAGTGCAATAACCACATTTGTATGGCAGTTAATTGTGTAAGTGAGAAAAAAGTACATACTCCCATGTATCCTGTGTTAGCATTTGGAGGGGTGCGTACATGTCTACACTGAGATGTGTGTACTGGAAGCAGCAACATTCAGGTTTGAGTACAACATGCATATAACTGGCTACAACCCTAGCATCAGATAAGAGAGGTACCAACCTTCAGACTGACACAACGGTGTCCAGAGCAAACAAGCATGGGCCCCACCTTGGAAATCTGAAAGGGCTACGCCTACCTAACCTAGCATTTTATAGCAGTGGACTGCAATCACAGTGAGTAATGCAATCACCAAACAGCAGGCTGCATGCAATTACTGAATGGTGGGCAGCAATTGGTGCAGAGGCTGTCACATGCACAAGTGCAGATACCTAGAAAAGCAGGCTGTATCTGCAGTCCACACATGCAATTATATCATTGCAGGTGCTGTGAGATAGAGAGTGAGAGAGAGAGAGAGAGAGAGAGAGACACAGACACAGACACAGACACAGACACAGACTGAGACAGAACAGAGTGAGAAACTGAGACAGAAAGTTAAATAGAGGGTGAAAACCCAAAACAAACCACCAATAAAAAAAAAAAAACTACAAAACCGTAACACACAAAGCAGGGAAATACAAAGGTAAGATATGTAACTCACATGTATGTGTTGGCATGTTGTAGATGTTCCTGAAGAGTACTCTGCACACTGCAAATCATCCATGTGTGGCAGCAGTATGTATCTATCTGTATCTGCACATGTGCATAGGTCAAGGGACATACTGCAACTGTTAGTGAAGGGTGGACAGATATCTCTCAGTGAAGGTTGATATGTGCATATATCCATGTAGGCCGTAGTGTGTGGCTTAGAAAACAGCATGCAGTGCGCAGGAGTGGCCTTAGGTCAACTGGTGACCTAGGCAAAAGAGCTCCACAGCACCCCCTACCACACTTCCTGGTGTCCCCATCCTTGTCTTACTACACCACATAAATAGTGGAAAAGCACCCCTGCTAGTGCGACGCCCTAGGCGGCCGCCCAGTTGGCCTATGCCTAAGGCCAGCTATGGTAGTGTTGATATATGTCATGTGGTGGTTAAATGCTGTGGGACAGATTTGTCAGATCTGCTGTGTTGCAGCCAGTGAGGCCTGCTAATGCTAGAAGGCTGAGGACACCCACATGGATTCTGCACAACACAGTTCAATTTAATCACATACCTGTACATCCCACAACTGTCACATAAGTGATATCCCCACCATGAAAGGTGGAGTGTACATGTGCCTGTATGTACATCCATGTGTACAGCAATGGATGTGTACATGTATGTGTATAAATATATATATATATATATATATATATATATATATATATATATATATATATATATATACATATAGAGTGAGAAAGAGAGAGAGAGAGAGAGAGACAGAGAGACACGGGGTCATATGTACCACAACAGGTGTGTGTTGACCAAGGCATGGACTGTAGACAAGTGTTGATACTGCAGTGCCATTCCACCTTCCCACAACAGTGTACCCATTAACTACCACATAGGTAGAGATCTACCTAAAAGTGAAGGTGTGATAAGGGAACATGGGACACAGGTGGACAGTAGCCTCCGCTTTGATGAAGACAGTGCCACACTACACCTGTAATCTGTCTGTGAGGTATGTGTCATGACAACAGGTGTGTCATCTATGGAAGTATAGGGTAGAGTTCCCCTCTACTCATCACAATGCCCTGTGTGGTATGTACATCACATGATAACTACACCACGTGAACAGGCCACAGACAGACCTCCCAGAGGGTAATACTGGCTGCAAACAGATGCCCTATGCAGACTGACTCACAAAACCACAACTACACTGTATTGCATACTGGCCACACAGAGGTGACCTCTGCTGGACATACAGAGGTATGTCACACCCATAGCTGGGTGACAACCACCATGGCAACATATCATAATCCCTCCAGGATACACACTCTAGGGCCCAAATCCTTGCCAGCTCACTAAACAGCGCATGCTGGAGGGAAAGGTTCCCATCTCAGAGATATGCCATACACCAGAATAGACCACATAGCAATAGCAAACAAGGCTCCTCCTTAGCAGTTGTTATAAATACCCCTGATGATTGTGTGGGAGATTGGTAATACACCCCAGGAAACACCTCTGTGGTTCAGGTTGGCAGGGGCAAGTGAAATCAAAGTACATGTGTGTCAAAGGCCAGGGTAGCATATGGCTAAGCTGCCATAGGCCCGAGGGCCAATAGCATATTACCTACCTATGACACTATGCACTCACACATGTACTTAATGCAATAGCTGCTATGTCAGGTTGAATAAGTGTAACGCTGAATGTGTGCAAGGTCTGTAAAGGTGTGATAGCTTAGTGTGATGTTGCATCTGACATGGTAGTGCCTATCCTAGCTGTGAGGACAGCAACTGATGTGTAATGTACTGTTAGGCAGACATAGTAGTACGGCATATGATGTGGCGTAGTTCTCCGTTGACAGATGTGGTGTCCCATTGTAGGCTAAAGCAATACATGTATGCTTAGTGAGTGGTACTGCTGGTGAATCCATCACCAATATGAACTGTAGTACTACCTGATGCTATAGGCCTAAACAGCACAGTATGGTGTGTGTTCACATTGCTTGGAAACACTGTCATGTGTGTTTCCTGTAGTCTGCACAGAGGACAGAATGCAGGCATAAGGGTGTGTAAGTAGTTGCACACAGTACCGTATGGTACACAGGTAATGCTCATCTGTGCTGGCATACAGTAGTGCGTTGTATGTTTGCCTGATGTGTGTGTGATTATGCCTGTACAATGGCTGCAATCATATGTGTGTTACAGGGTAAATGTGTGTATCCAGCAACATATATAGTTTGTTACAGCAGTATGCCACCTATAGTAACAACTGGACACATCTGTTAGGTAGGGCTATGGCATCAATGACTAGGGTGGTTGATTGGTACTATTGTACCTGTACTTTACATGCATTGCAATGGATGACATCTCTGTTCGTGCATTGGTGTGATATACACTCCTGTCTTGAGGTTGTGCAATGTGTCACAAACAATGTGTCGGGTACTGTTGTATAGTGGTGTGATATATAGAGTCTGCCAGGCAGTGTTAGTTAGTTGTGGCCTGAGAACTAGTAAGTGGTATTGAATGTGTGTAACCTCTGGCAGACAATAGGATGGTATATATGTCAGTAAAGTGATATCTGTGGGTAAAGGTGTAAAGTGTGCCACAGGACACTCTCACACATATTGTTCATATCTTTTTCAGCCAGATGGCCCACCAATGCAACCTAGCATACACAGTGGATGCGGAAGAGGTGATACTCGACAGCCTATTGCAGCGGTACACAATGCTCTTCTCCAGAAGCAGCCAGCACCAGCAGGAGTGGACTGCACTGTGGCAGGAACTTGTTCATTGGGTAAATGACATAGGCATGCATAACCGGACATATGAGCAGGTACGCCATCACTGCAATGATTTAATTAGACAAGTCCGGCAGCGTGTGTCTGATATCCAAAGACAGCAGCTTGCCACAGGTGGTGGGGTGGCCATTCATCTCCACTCACCAGAGCAGAGGAGCTGCTCCTAAGCGTGGTGGCTCCTGGACAACAGCTACATCAACTTCTGACATGTGTTGTAATGGAGGCAGGAGCCACCCAGCACATCCACCTGGAGCAAGCAGGTAACATGCCCTATCTGTAGAGTACAGTTAACTGTATTGTTAGATTATGTGTACGTGAGATGTATACTGTGTGTTTAGCAGTTCCGCTGTCTAGTGTTGTGCAATATGGATAGTTTGACTAATATCCCTACACCTGTGACTGTTGACTGTTGTACTGCAGTTTAGCATACCCACTGTAGCAATGCCACAGTTGTGGACACTGACAAACCTTCTCATATTCTCATAGGTCCCTCTGGTGTGACGGCAGGGCAGCCGATCATTGCTGGTGAGTGTGTTATACCTGCAATGTTGGTAATGAAATATGCATGTCATAGGTGAGGTGTAGGCCATGTACACATAACACACCTATGCATAATGCATGCCGTGCATGTTTGCTGTAAGACGTTGCACAGCTCAGTAATGTCAGTAGCTGCCTCAATGACATACAATACACAGAGCATGACACACAGTTGTGGCAACCCCGTACTGCACATTGGATAGGCATAGTTGCAACACCTCTACACAACATAACACATTTATCACATGCAGTACACAAAGTTATGCTACATATGGCATAATCACACACCCGCTGTAAGGTCACACCTCAGTATCCCACATGTCATCCACACACACATGATGTACCTCAGGGGTAGAGGCCTATCATGGGGCTGTGCAACACTCTTCAACACATAACACAGTCATGTTAGGCAATGCTCCCTACTGGGCACCTCATACACCCATGTACAATGTGGCTGTGTAATAGTGAATATATCCACGGCACTGCAGTTCAGGTACAGCATGCTAGGCGGTGGTCTGTCACACAGTAGTAGCCATGAGTGACCACAAGATGCATGATGATGATGATGGCACATGGTACTACACCCCATCCTGTCACAGTGACCACAATACTACACATAGCAGTCTTTGCTGTGCACCTCATTGTTCTGTGTGTGCAAACATATGCACCTATATACACCATGCATAGCATGTTGTGTGTGCTTACATATGCTAGTATACACATTTTGCACAACAGTCGCCATTTGTACAAAGAGTCAGATATATGTCCTGGAATGCTATTGGGTGTATAGGTCACATGAGACACATTAGGTATGTGTGGTGTTTAATGTTGCAGTCATGTAGCATGCCATGTCATGGCTGGCACCGACATATCTGCAATATGTCCCACACTCACCATAACCACTGTACAATGTCCATGTCATGCATTGGGATTCCCTCACATCTACATGCACCACTCATCCCATGTCTGTACATTGCATGCATTTGCTACAACTGTGCCCACTAGTATGTGCTATGGACACAGACACTGTCATCAGACATGGCAATCTATGTGTCACACAGATAACACATGCAGCCATGGTATTTATACCATTGAGTGATGGTGCACATGACATTGCAGAGCAGATAATACTTGCACAGCAATGTTGTGTCCATGTAGACATTGTGTTCCAGGGTGTAGCCAATCACTGAACAACTACACACATGCATCAAAGCCATGTATAATGTCATTAGATAGGGCTGTCTACACTTGCACTGCATGGTGTTGAGCAACACATGGCCTGCATGCTAACACGTGTGTGGTGACTGTTTGTCTTGTGATACTTTCACCCACCATCACCTACTATTGTCTATGTGTTGGAATGCTGGTGTGTGTGTGTATGTGCTGTGGTGAGCTATGTATGTCTGTGCATGTGTGCATGTGTACATGTGTCCATCTGTGCATGTGTTCATGTGTGCATGTGTGCATGTGTGCATGTGTGCTAACATCATGTACAGATTGTAAAGTGTGTTTCTTGTCTTCCTTCCACAGGTGCTGAGATAGGGGTGGCTGAATTCAGCAGGGAACCTGATGTCACCACCACTAATAGTGGAGATGATGAGACATGTATTGTGGCACAGGAAGGTCTGACAGGGTCTGTCATTGGTCCACCAATCGACAGTACACAGCGGTCAACCTCATCTATGCGCACACTCATACTGCCAATACATCCCTCATCACCAATGGCTGTAGCCGAGGGACAGCATACAGTTGGCATTGACCAGGAGAGTGTGGTACCTATGGCACATGCATCCCCTCACAGCAGCCATAGCCGGATTACCGGAATAGTACAACATAGGTGGATGTCCAGCGTTTCTCGGGGGAGCACCACTGGTCGTACTGCCCCTGGCAGACGTGCCTCGGGAGGTATTACAACCTCCAGTATGTTCTGGGCTGTAATGCAGGCACAGGCATGTATGGAACGGTACACCCGACAGGGACTAAGGGCACAGAAGGCATATTACACTGCTATCAATGACAGCATCAGTGACCTTGCCTGTGCCATCCGAAATTACACCGAGGTCATTGATAGCCGTTGGAGGGAGACATTAGATGTCCTCCACAGTGTGTTAGCCATGAGCCAGGACCATGCAGGATGGATGAGAAGCCAACGCGGATGCATGCCAGCAACAGCATCAGCTGGCAGTTATCGCGGATTGACCATGGATCACAGCCGCTCCCGTAGTGGCAGTACCAGCCCCAGAAATGCTGGGTCTGGCCTGTCCATTGAGCATACTACTAGACCACGTGCACATGGCACTGGCCAATCCCAGCAGGGACATTGGTCCAGTCATCATACCTCTGAATCTGATAATAGCACCCAGTCAGGGTTGGTACCCGATACTGCCCGTAGCACCCCTTCTAGGCACAGGTACTGTGTCCGTGGACAGAGACAGTGATCTGTACGGCCTAGCAGGTACAGTCTGTGGCTGTCCCACTACCGCCCGTATATGGCAGCCACATGGTGGAGTTGTGTGCATGCAGACACACACACATTTACCATACAACTAGGGCTCACACATACACACACGCACATTACATCAACATTGGCCCATGCAGTACTGTTGTCCCTCACACACACACACACACACACACACACACACACACACACACACACACACACACACACCCACACACACCCACACACACACACACACACACACACACACACAGACATGCCGATTGGATGGGACAATGTCAGGCTCTGGCAAACCTACAACACACCCTGTGCATATGATGATACCTGTTCCACCTTCTGTCATCTGTCACATTGATGGACGAATAGGTTAACATGGTTCTGATGCACAGGGTGACATTATAGCAGTGTAGTAATAGTAGCAAGTTGCCAACAGGAAAGTGTACTGATATCCTTGTAGGTATATCTGAGCAGGCATTATGCATCACAGCTCTGATAGTCATTGTAGCATTGTTTACACCAGTGTTAGGTCTGAGTATGTATTGTCCACCAATGTGCCACTTAGCTGAAGTGTACAGTGTTGCCAGCATGTGTTAGTGAGTGGACAGTATGTGTGTGATGTGTGCATTGCAAATTAGCGGGTCTACATCTGTGAACATGGTGTGTGCACACTGTCTGCATGTACGTGCATAGTGGACACATGGGATGTGCGACATACCCTGTTCTACACATTGTTAACATCTCATGGTATCTTTCTATGGCCAGTATGCATTCTACTATAGATATGTACTAACATGGGTACACATGTGTGTATGGCATGGGTTGGCACTATGCTGTGGGTGATACCGTTGATATCTGTCAATGATCTGCTGTCTGGTAGTATACACCACCTCAACAGCATGACTATAACCAATCATTAGATGATGTCCTGACAAATGACTCACAGTTGTAGGGAACTCAGTAACAGTTGGATCCTTCCAGTACTATACTATAACAGTAACCAGTGGTATTGACCGCCACACATTCTTGGGACCACACTTGTGTGGCATATAGCCCTCTTAGGTGCATGCAAACACACTAGGAATATGTCCATCCACATCTGGAAATGCATGCATTGGCCTACACTGCTTTCCCCGGATGGGACGCATATCCTACACAAGGGTATCATACAGACAGATACCTGTTGTCTAATACATGCTGTATAGCAGTATGCCATCTATGGCATAGTCATCCACATTTACTTATTTATTTATTTTATTTATTTATTTATTTAAATTTGTTGACTGGGAGTGTCCGACTGGACGTGGGTCCATTTTCAGCGGAGGCCCTGGGAGAAAGGCTCCACAGTAAAATAAACAGACAGTAGTTACATTGGATTACATAGTGATTAACAATTTAACATAGAAATTACTTACAACATATTTTCAGATGAAGAACATAGTACATCAGTAGACAACTAGAATCTTTATCTGTGAAGTACATAACAGGCATTAACAAATGTAACAATGAGAAGTTCCTGCTGTATAATAAGTACTAGGCTTATGAGCATCTGAGCTTGCTATCATCAAGGTAGTTAGTGTAGGTGAAAGAAAGGTAGTAGTTGGATGGGGTGGATGATATTAGAGTGGGAGTTGCAAGGGCATAGCCAGCATGTTTTTAGGTGCACTTTTAATAAAGTTTTGAAGTTGGTGCATGATGGAATGGAGGTAATTGTGGGTGGGAGTGAGTTCCATAATTTGGCTATGGCGCAAGAGAATAGTGCTTCACCAGCAGAGTTATTGGCTTTAGTGATCTGCAAGTGATTTTTGTTGCTGGATCTTAGTGGACTGGTGGTGCGATAGGGTTGGAGTAGATTCTGGAGGGATGGGACATTTAGTGGATGGTTTACTAGTTTGTGGGTGAGTGAGAGTTGATACCACTGAAGGAGGTGAGGGAGTTCAAGCCAGCCCAGTTCAGCAAGTGAGAGACAGTGGTGACTACGGTAGGATGCCCCTGTGGCGAATTTTGTGATTTTGTTGTAGCAGGTCTCTAGCTTGTTTAGATCACATTGCCTTAGGTTGGTATATACTGGAGAGGCATAAAGTAGGGTGGAGATAAGGTGGGAATTTGCTATTGAAATCTTTGCTGCTTTGGTGAGAAATTGTTTATTTCTGTATAATGCTCCTAGTTTTTTGTGGACTTTTTTATGGTCATGGATATGTGAATGTCAAATTTTAGTTTATTGTCTATTTCCACTCCTAGCAATTTGGTGTGTTCAGTTGGGTATATAGTGGTGTTGTCATTTGCTGTGATGTTAAAGTGAGAGTTGTTTTGAGTGTGTTTGGTGGGTTGGAAGATGAGTAGTTTAGTTTTGTTTTGGTTGAGTATTAATTGGGCATTGGATAGCCATGTTTCAACAGAGGAAAAGGCTTCCTGTGTGACTTTTTGCAGTTTGGGTAGGGAATGGGCTGAGCAGATGATGGTAGAGTCATCTGCGTATTGGATGAGTGTGCCATGTTTGGTGGCAGAGGCTAGATTATTGGTGTAAACAGAGAAAAGTAGGGGTCCAAGGATGGATCCTTGGGGAACCCCTATGGAGACAGGTAGTTGGGGAGATATGTCATTCTGCCATACAACGGATTGTTGGCAGTCGGACAGGTAACTCTGAAACCAGTTGGTGACTGATTGTGAGAAGGATAGGTTATTGAGGACAGATATAAGTTGTTTGTGTGGGACCATGTCAAATGCTTAAGATAGGTCTAGGAAAGTAGCAGAGGAGAGATAGCCATTGTTTTTATGCTGAAGGATAGTGATTGTAAAGGAGAGTAAGGCAGTGGTGGTGCTATGGTTTGGTCGGAAACCATGCTGAGTACTGGAAATGAGGTTGTTAGTAAGGAGGTAGTGTGAGACCTGAGAGTGTATGCATCTCTCTAGTATTTTGGAGAGTGGAGAGAGAATAGCTATGGGGCGGTAATTGGTTAGTTCTGCAGAGGGTCCACCTTTGTGGAGGGGAATTATATGTGAGACTTTCCACACTGTGGGAATGTAACTTTCTGACAGAGATCGGTTAATCAAGATGGATACTGGGTAGGCCAGAGCATCAGCTGCGATTTGTAGGTATTCACTTGGGAGGTTGTCTGCTGCTAATTTGGTGGGTTTAAGTTTAGTTAAGAGTTTTTTTATGTTGGAGATAGGTACAGGAGAAAAAGAGAAGGCAGTGGGGAGATTACTAGTTGAAGGTGTGGGTTGTAGGGGAGGAGGGTTGTGTTGTTTAGCTAGTGATAGTATGGTTTGGGTGAAGAGTGTGTTGAATGAGGTAGCAATATTTTCTGAGGAGTGAGGGATGTTAGGAGGAGGGGTACTGACTTTACCTGGGTGGAGGATGGAGTTTATGGAGGACCAGAATTGTTTGGGGCTGTGTTGTGAGGAGTCTAGGGCAGACTGGTAGTATTGGAATTTGTCCTGTTTTATTAGCTTTTTGACTCTATTGTAGTTCTAGGAATTTCTGTCTAGCTGTGGGGTTTTGGTTTTGCCAGTGCTCCCAAGCTTTATCCCTGTTTTCATTTCTGACTTAGTGGTTTTCTGTAGCCATGGGGAGGGTTGTGCTTTGGTTCTGGAAAATCTTATGGGGCATGGTAATTAAGGATGTTCAGGAAGGTAGTATTAAAAGATTCAACTGCGTCATCTAGACTGAGGTACTTTAGAGCATGCCAGTTACATTCTTTGAGGGATGAGATGAATGTGAGTTGGTTAAAGTTTATTTTTTTACGTATTTGACGATAGATGACAGGTTTAGCTTGGTACAGGTATTTTTTGAGTAGGAATGTTGGGGAGTGATCACTGAGGCTATCTGATAAGCAGCCTGTTATATATGACTGGGGGTTCTTACTGACTAGTATCCAATCCAGGGTAGAGTGCTTGCTGGAGTTTTTATTTATCCTTGTTGGTGGCTGGACTACTTGGGTGAAGCCATGAAGGTGTACATGATGGATTGGATTGTTGCCAGAACAGGATTTCCAGTCAATATTGAAATCACCTAAGATGATAGTTTCTTGGGGGAGATGGTGGGTAGACCAGCTGAGGAGGTTTTCTAGTGGAGGGATGTTTTGGCCAGGTGGGAAGTAGCATCCAATTATGTTGATGGTTTTGTTTCTGTTAATTTTGAGGTTGGTATATATTATTTCTTCATTGCCTATTTGTGGAGCTGATGATTTTAAGATCTGGATGTTTAGATGTTGTTTAAATATTATAGCTACACCACCTCCTTTTTTGTTTAGCCGGTCTACTCTTAGTATGCCGTAACCTGTAGGGAGTATTAGCTCACTGGTAATGTGAGGTTTTAGCCAGGTTTCAGTCAGGACGACTATATATGGGGAGTATAAGTCTATGGTGGCATGGAGTTCATGGACTTTGTTGGATATACTTCTAATATGTAGGCTTAGTAGAAGGAAGTCACTTGGCTTTCTATTGGCTGTAATATGGGAGAAGTTGTGATTTCTAGTCTGATTATGAGGAATGGGGTTGGAGATGGTAGGGCCATGGTTGGGGTGGATGTCTCCACTTAGGGCTAGTTTTGATATGCATGAGATTATTAGTTTTCTCAGTTTTTGAATGTGTTTGTTTATAAGGGAAATTATTTACTATAAATACTATCCCGACAGTACCACATAGGTGGTAGCCCTGAACATGTATGTTGGATACCAATGTGTACAGACACGTGTTATGTCATCTGTCCCTTGGTATTCACATATCCATAGGTATTGTGGGGTCCCTCAGTGTTTCACATAACACATTAGGGGCCTGCATGCATATCCACAGGGCTGGTGCACACCTATAATGATTGTTCATTATTGCCAGTCGTTGTTGTATATAAACATGTCTGACATATACCCTGGCAATTACCCTCACTCACAGTACTCTATAGTACGTGCCATGGGTGTGTGTGGCAAGGATGTCCTTGGCCACGGATCACTACATTGGCCGGGCTTGATGCATACATACATATGTGACCTATGATCTGAGAAGCAGCGGCACAATCTATCGAAGGTTACATGTATTCATGTAGTATGCAGGCTTCACACCTATGTACTGATTGAGGTCACATGTACACAAGTTTATTTGACACGCAGATACCTGATGTGTGCAATGCACATACTGTTTGAATCATATGTCATACTGTAGTAAAAGCAAAATCCACGCTGCATTGACCCCCTGTGGCACACACACTCAGCGTTTGCAGGACTCAAACCCCTACCTAACTATGTTATTATACTAGAGGGATATGCATTAACACGGTGCGCTATATGCAATACTGGGTGGCTTCTGTTCTCCTTGAATATTTGTAGGATGCTGACATCATCAGACTTTCCAAAGAGGGATGTACCTCTTTTAATGTGTTTTCCCCATCTCCAAAAAGGCTACTCCTCTCAAAGGAAATCACACACATACTTGGTGTTTGCAAGACTCAAACCCCTAACTGACTATGTTATGATACTAAAAAAGGCACGCATTAACATGGCGCACTATATGCATTACTGGATGGTTTTTATTCTCCTTGAATATTTGTAGGATGCTGACATCATCAGACTTTCCAAAGAGGGATGTACCTCTTCTAATATGTTTTCCCAGTCTCCAAAAAGGCTACTTCTCTCAAAAGAAATCACGTACATACACCCCCCCCCAACACACTTGGTGTTTGCAGGACTCAAACCCCTACCCGACAATGTTATAATAATAGAAAGATACGCATTAACACAGCACGCTATATGCTTTACTGAGTGGCTTTTGTTCTCCTGGTATATTTGTATGATGATGACATCATCAGACTGGACATGGTAATGTGTGTACACATTTTTATGCAATCCCAGGAATGATCCATGTAGGTCGGCAGGTATCAACAGCTTGTACAGGACCCCTTGAGTCTCATCTTGTGTGATCTATCTGTGGACACATTGAGATCCCTTCATATGGCAACACATATCTATGCACAGATTGTTGGATTTGTGGATACGACATGTGTCTGTGATTTTGATGAAGAGCTGTTCAAAGTCTATGTGGGACATGTGTAGCGCTGTTCTGTGATGTATGTCCAGGGTGGCTGCTTTGCAGACGGTGTAGCATGCTTGGGAACCATTATCTGCACATGAACATACCACAGTTGGTAGGGTTGTGTGTTTGTCGGTTTCCAATAGCTCTGTTTATGACTTCTGCCATGATGCACTCCATGGCCTTGCAGATCAGACTTTATAGGCTTACTGGACTATACTTCCCATGGTGTGTTGTGCACCCTCATATGTGGGGAGTGCCATATGTTGTTGTAACACATTTGATGATTCCAGGTCCTGTGGAGTGGGTGAGGCTCAACAGACTGTTCAGGTGCAGGGTCTGTTTGTTCTGTAGTGTATGCATGACACATATTGGGAAACTATGTAATCCAATTGCTGCCATGCTTTTGGCTTTGGGGGGAGATGTACAGCCATTCTACACGTGATATCTCCTGGTATGATGGCAGGGACTATTGTCAGTGGGGGGTGGGTATGTATACATGGGCCTGTCTGACAGGATGTTGGCAATGTCAGTAAGGTACAGTTGTCCCTGACTCAGCACATATATGCGTGTATATTACTATTTATTACATAGCTGAAGGACATGTCATGATTCTCCGTCTGGACTCCTTCTCAGCTACTCTTTACAAAACACCGACAAACCTGAGCACTACTCCCGGTTATACTCTTTTACACACTTAACACCCTACTGATCCTTTGTGATCAGGCTACAGAGTATGTCATCATAATACACTGGCATGTCCAGGGGTCGGTTTCATGTGTACTCTCCAGTCCAGCTAGTGAATATTGTGGTTATGACACAATGTCACATCTGCCTCATGTACACAGACAACCCTCTCCTCCTCACATCACACTCACATATATGTGGGAGATGTAACAATATTGACATACAGGATGCTGAGCTCTCTCGACCCATGACTGGCATAGTCTATCAGGTGATGAGGGTGACCACACACACCACATATCAGTCTCAAATACACCAATAGTGACAGCAAACAAACCACATTATCACACATACACATATTCGGAGGCTCTACATACACTCTGCCTAAGCAGCAGAGACCTCCAAAGCAGACACACATACAACTGCTACCCCGCTACAATGCCCACATGTCACACAGTTCACAATGTCAGTGTGCCACACAGTCACTGCCCTTTGGCCTAAACAACACACCTGATACACTTGTTATAGGTGACACTTAATGTCAAACACACTATCATCCCACTCACCAGGCCAGACAGGGGAATAGTCACTTTGAGCTGTCTCTCAGGTGCCAGGATCCATCACATAACACTTGCACTCAGGTCACTCCAAAGCAAGTCCAGGACTGGCTCCATCATTGTCCATGCTGATGCATACAACCTCAGACATTCCTCCCTGGACCACATGACATGACACATAGAGAAACTCTGTGATCATGTAGCCCAGCCCAGTATTACCCTGACCTTGTCTAGCATCTTACACTCACCAAGTATGATGTCACAGTATACCAACAAACTCTTCATGTTTAACAGTTGGCTAACATATTGGTGTTATTCAAAGGGGATACAGTGTCTGTCACCCTGGGGTGACATGCTCGACATGCCACATAGCTTCCCTATGGACAGCTTGCACCTGTCACCCTTGGACTTTTGAATACTGGCTGAGGCACTTACTGGCACCATACTGCCCTATTTAAGCAGGGCTCAAAGGACAGAACCACCTCCATACACATTACAGAGTACACGACACTGAGGGTAATACTGCTCAACACCAGATGTCTTACCTTCAAATTGCACCCACTCAGTAATCTCCTCAGTATGGAGGATAGCAATGTTTGTGCACTAACAGACATATGGTTGAGGCTCCCACATGCACACCAGCACTACCAGGTTGTATTTTGTACCATGCTTTCCGACCGCATAACTCGGAATGGCCAACACAAATAGGGGGAATATCCATATACATCACAGATACACATACCTCCGGCTTGGTAGCACTGCACAATGCTTCACAGACCATACATATGCACCTAACATTGTGCAAATTTGCCTTTTGGTTTGTTGCCTGCTACAGACCACACTCCCCAACACAGCAACCTCACTCAGCTTTCCTGGGAACATTGGACTATATGAAGGTCTCCCCAAACACCATTATATTGGGTGACATCAAATACCCACACATTGACTGTGGATAGTACTCAGGCCCCAACACCCTCGCCCAACAGTTGCTACTAAACTCATATGCTATGGCACAACCGGTCACCACACCCACAAGAGGGGACAACATATTGGACATGATCATCACCGACATGGGGACACTATGTTCTGCACCTGCGATATACCCCTCATTGGTAAGTGCAGAACATACTTTATCTCACTGGCCATCCATATCCCATCCCCACACCCATTCTGGGTAATCTTGGTGAACTTCCCAAAAGCAAATGTCACACTCCTCCAAACCATGATGGTATCCTTCAGAGACCCTGGGTCAGTGGTAAGTATGGCTCAGACTGCTGAATCCTTTACATACACATTCTATGGACACCTAGTGGATCGCATAGATTGTTACATCCAAAATAACAACTGGTCTCACTCCTCCAATGGCAATGGAGCTGTCTGGTAGACCCCAGCCATTAATATGCTTTACAACAAATAGAGGAAGCTACTACATGATAGAGCAGAATCCCAGACAAGGAAGGCTTCTGTGATCTGTACTAGCAGACTGCTACAATCACTCAGGTATTTATGTCAGGCACACTTCTAACAGACAATTGCACCAGACATGTCGGACACTCACAAGGCCTTCTTCAGTTGATTCAGGTACCTGGCTGAACACTCACTGATATGCTGTGTGCTACTGCATACTGACTAAACATACCCTGAACCCGCTGACATTGCCATCATCCTCGCAAACAGGTTCAGTGCAGATGTGTCCCCCTCATCCCCCCTAAGGTGGTACTGTCCATACCAACAGAGTGTAACCTCCCAGACATCACGAGTAAACAGGTGAGTGCTGCCCTCGCCACAGTGAACAACACAGCATCAATGGGATCAGACGGTGTCCTGGCCTGTGTTGTACACAGCCTTCATGACAGACGTAACACTCACATTACATCATTGTTCAATATAAGAGTTACTGCAGGATATGCACCCACGGAATGGTGTACAGTGATAGTGGTCCCACTCCACTGAATACTGCCACAACAGACAACAGACAATATCAGCCTAAAAGGCTAACTAGCCTGTTCTGAAAAGCTACGGAGTGTATTGTAATGGGACTCATGCACATAAACATGGGAAACCTACAGACACTGGGTCCTACACATTACAGCATTGTTGTGGGCAGATCTTGCCTGTTGGACCTGTTCATATTCTTTCAACAGTTACCAGGTCCATCAGTGTTGGGACAGTTGTCCACACAGCCTGCCTGGCCCTTGCACAATCCTTCATCACAGTACCTCACTCAGCCATTATGCATAGGCTCACCAGCATCAGTATCGACACATATCTGACACAGTGGATTGCTACCTGGAGCGGGGAAAGCACCCAAATGCTCAGTGTTGCAGGTGCCATGTCTGACTATACACCAGTTACACCTGGCATCCCACAAGGCTCAGTCCTGGGACCTCTCTTGTTCAGTATATATTTGTGTGATGTACAGGCTATCACAGGAGGGATATGGCTGCCCATGTTCGCAGATGACTGCAAACTGGGAGCCATAATCAGCTCTCCTGCTGGCACATGCATACTCATACAGGGTATCACAGAGATAGGTTGACTGGTGCCTGAGCCATGGCCCATGGCTACATGCCATTAGTTGCATAGTCATCCCCTTTGAGGATGACAACATGACCACACATTACCACATAGGTTGTAATCCATTACATACAGTAGTAGTTATTTGGGTTTGGGGACACAACCTGTTCGTACTCTCGCCTTTGACAATCCTATTGCCATAGTGGCTAGACAGTATGTCTACATAGCCTACCATATCCCACATGGTCTCACATGTTGATCACGTGTGGTCATTGTGCCCCTATACTCTTCACAACCATGCTTGGTTACTATGCCACCTTTGGGATGTACCTTACCTGGCACCTGCAGCAACTGTAATGGCCACAAATGATACTCTTCGAGCAGATGTAGGGACTCACACAGATACCCTGCACAGTTACGATACAGTAACTCCAGCTCTACTCAGTCACTTACCACCTACATGGATGTGTTGTGTGCCTGTAGTTGAAGGCAATATCTGACCCAGACTTACTGGACATGATCCACCTCAGGATATCCGACTCCCTTTTTGCTACACACTCCAGGGACATATACCTCAGCACTGATGTTAAAAGGACATGCTGGGGGGACAGATTATTATCAGAAAGCCTCCACTCACTCCGGAGTGTAGTCCCGGTTTTGCATAGGCAGAGCCACCCACTGACCACCTACAGGTGACATCTTGACAAGTGGATGGGTGATCGCATGTTTACCCATGGGATATCTTCTGGGTCCCTGCTAGACAGAGCACAATGCACTGAACATAAATGGGCTGTCTTGTGGGACCTACTATTCACAGGCACAGTGCTCTGATTTGAGTGGGTTGCAGTAGCCAAACACACTCTGGCTATGCTTGTACATGCCCTAGTATCAACCTCTGAACCTGTGATAATTTTCATGATGCACAATGTTTATTGCTGATACTGTTTGCAGGTTTTTATCATCTTTGCTTTCACACTTTATATGAACTGCTTAGTTATCTGCAGAACATATTTGCTTATGGCAGGGTTCCACTATATTATATATGTGTCTGTTGTCATATAAGTGTGTGCACAGGGCAGATTGCTGTGTAGTGAGAGGTTCCTGGGTTAACACATGTAACTGCCTGCTATGTGTGGCCCAGTGATTTACTCAAACATGACCTAAGTGTGTGAGCATGCCCAGTTCAGACTGTCAGTGTTCTGTTGCCTGACATTTGTCTCATGTATTCAAGTGTGTGAGTATGCACAGTGTGAACTTTCAGTATGTTGCTGTCTGAGGTCCACTACACCTGTTGATGTATGTCTACATGTCCATTATTAACATTTGTACTGTGTGTGTTGAAAGTCAGGTTCTATTCTTACTGCAGGACTCACCTTTGTGTCATAACTCGACAGGGATTATGCTGTACCTGCAGGGTTTCCGTGAAATACTTTGCATAGACGTATCAACATTTCTTCATACAGTCTCACAACCGCACTAGTGTCATGGTTTAGTGGTTCCATACTATGACTATAGTGCACAGTATCCTGGGTTCAAGGCCCATTGCCGCTTATATTCTCATACTAAGCAGACCAGACTGCTTATGGGCCAGTAAAGCAAATATGAGCATGTTGGCTTTTGTTCAGCTATGCCCTACCTAGACCCAGCTTGTCCAACATTGCTTAATATTAACCATCATTGTTGGACACTGGCCAATACTACTCTACATTGACCACATTTGTAGTAGCTGGTGTGTGCGATTTTGCTTACATTGACTTTATTATGGGAAATGCTGTTTAGCACTGCTTTATATTGCTTAAGACATGGCAATCATGCCTCAGGTGCTGATACAGGGCTGCCTATGTCAGATGCACATACTACACTCTGTATACATGTTTGAAAGCAGGTAGTGTCAATGTAGGCATCCCTTTTACTATATGTGCGGGTCAGAGAGAGGTATCATTTCCAAAGTTCCTTCTGAGCCAGTGTATGTGCTATGCGTTGCCTCTTTGCCAAGGCCAAAGCATACTGGGCATGCCTCCTTCTGCCTACTGGGGCAGGCTCAGGTTGTTCCTCCTCCGAGTCACGCTCTGCCTGTGATGGCCTCGGCAATGGTGGGGGGCTGTTTGGCCCAGGCCATTGCTGGTCCTGCTGCAGCTGTTTTCGCAGGATCATATTATGTACATAGCACATACCATGACAATTTGGGTACATGTAGTTGGTGAGTACTGCAAGGCTCCACCAGATGTGTCCATGCATCGGAACCGTGACTTAAGCAGCCCAAACACATGCTCAATTACATTTCGTGTTTGTGCGTGTGCCTCATTATGGCGTTCCTGTTCAGGTGTGTGTGCATTTCTGATGGGTGTCATCAGCCACGGCTCCAGTGCATAGCCATCATCCCCCACTAGGTGACCATGTGGGATGTCCCCATTGGCAAATGTCTGGTACAGCTGCGTCAGATGCCAGATATGGGAATGATGGTAGCTTCCAGGGCAGCCAGCACACACATTCAGTATTATGCCCTGGGCATCGCACATGACCTGGCAGTTGATGGAGGTGAAGCCCTTGCGGTTGAAGTAGACCCTACCCCACTCACCGGCTGGTGCTTTGATGCGTATGTGCGTGCAGTCTATTGCACCCACTACCTCAGGGTATTCCGCTATTTGCTGGAAGAGATGCATATTGCTGGCCAATACCTCACGGGAATTGGGGAAATAAACATGATCACCGACATGTGTTGACATGGCATCCAGGAATTGGTGCAGTACCCTGGATGCTGATGCCTGTGATATCCCCATCATATCACCAGTTGGTCTCTGGAAGGTACCTGTTGCTAATATTCTTAGGCCAACACATACCTTAGTTTCTACTGGGATGGGTTCCCCTCTGTTGGTTCTGTGTGTGAAGCATGGCCTGCACAGCTCAACAATTTGCTGCAAGAGGTCTCTGTCCACTCTATAGCGCTCCACTATCTCCAGCTCATGTAGCCGCAGGTAGGTAACCCTGGGCCTGTACATTCTTCTCCATCTCCTCACTGTGGGTTGTCCAGCAGCATTTGCATTATTACCACCCTCAGCATGTTGCATATGTCACCTTATAACAGCAATGGCAACAGCTAACATTTTTTGTCTCAGTGAAGCCTTTTCAGTTTTCACTTCTATTAGCTTACTGCAGTGTTGCAGTGTCTCTTGAGAGAAACATAATGGACTGCTGTTTGCAGAGTTTTAAGTGCTGGGCTGGGCTGAGCTAGTGTTCTGACTGAGTAATTGCCTTATTCTGATTGTTTTCACCTGCTAGCTCTGCTAGTACTCCCTGGTAACTTCCACTATTTAGTGTGCTTCCTTTTTCCTTTCTGTTTCCTCGGGGGGGGGGGGAGTGCCACGCACACAAGCGCAAACACGCACACAGCAGCTAACACGCGCACACACATGCTTACATGGACTAAAACTTGCTTATGCTTGTTAAAACATGCGCACACCAGCGCAAATGCACTTACAACTGTTTACACAGCCTTACATATGCTTACTCAAGCCTACATGCATGCACACACGTTTACACGCGCGCACACTGTCTTACTTGGGTTTACTGGCACGCACATGTGCGCATGCACACTCAACAAGAAACTTTGGTGTTATCCACGGCATACACTTTCGATTTCTTGACTTTACCTGGCCTACCTGTTGACACACCTCTTTCACTATTATGTAAATGTAAGAAGACACGTCACTCTGCTCCAATGAGCTTCACTCCTTTCATACATACCCCCCTCGTGATGTCACCTATCTTCTACTCTGTTACTCCCCTTATCCTACTCCTACACTCCACTGACTGTGCTCATTTGCTATGTAAACTTGCGATTCACTATCCTAACTCTCATTTGCATAGGATTGCCTACTAATGCTTAGTTACATCTCTTAGACTGAGCTTCCCCCCTTAGCAACCTCTAGTCAGTGGCCATGTTGTCTTCAGCCTGCCATTCCCTTGCATTGTAAATTCATTTTAGCTATAAAATCCACATTTGTGGATCTTAATTATTAATTTTCTGATTTTTAGGGCACAGCGCGTTTGCGTGGTGCTGTGCTATGGTTAAACCCTGGAGATCGGGATAAAAAAAAAAGTTATTTTATTTATAATTTGCATCACTTCCCATTGCCAATGGTCGTATTTTTAGCCATTGGCATGCTTCCACCTGTGAATGCATGCTTTTTTTCCAGCTGACATGGCTCCGTTTTGCTATTTGCAGAACCGTACTCAGTTATCAACTGAGTACATTTCTGCAAATAACACTACTCCTACTCGGACAGGTTCGGGTTTCCTGGATCGCAAATTTACCTCATTTGCATGGCTTTCGCCTGCAATTGAGGTAATTTGCATATCCCTGCCCTGTCCGTGTAGGACTAGTTTGGAGAGCTCAGTTGCACGTCCCTACTGGCTCTTCCTGGATCGCTCGGCGGACATGTTGGCTGCATGGAGTCTTACTCTACTCTAAGACTCCGTGCAAGCCTTCATGAATCCGGCCCAATATCTCCACAAATACCCTAAGCATTTGCTTCCTAGATAAAGGAAAACACAGTCAGTAAAATTTAAAAAAAAATCATTATAAAAAAATGGTATATGTGGAAGAAAGCTTTTTATTCCCAGTATATCATTTCAGATTTCCAAGGTTAGGATAATTACCTTGCATAACATTTGCATTTTACCTTACAACACTCACATTACTGCATGAAGGTACCTGAGTCTTGCATCTTACCTTACAACACTCACATTATTGCAGAAAGGTACTCGCGTCTTGCATGCAACTTTGCAACACTCATAGTATTGTAAAAAGGTACCTAAGTCCTCCAACAGCTTACAGAATTTAATACATTGGCTGCTATATATTCTGAAAAGCCCTGTGAATCTTTACCACTTCTCTAAAACAAGATTCCTAGATAAATGGGAAGTGGAGCTCTACTTTTAGCTAATACAGGGATGTCTACTGATTCCTACAAAGGTAACTGTTGAACTTACTAAAATAATTGAGCCTACAAAGATGGAGTCTGAAGCTAACCCAAATGATTGAAAGTCATGACAGGCCAAATCACAACAGGTCTAAAACAAACTCATTAACTGACTCCTCCTCTTTGGCATGGAGCCATGCAAAAAATCATGTATTGATGGACTGGCTGATTAAATGAATAACTGATTTATTGAAAAACGGCAATTTTGAGGAAACATTATTCCAATGCCATCCTGAACTACAAAAAACATTTTTGCATTTTATATGATATTTATATCTATTAAACAGAACACTGGTTGGATGAACGTCTTGGCCATTACTTGGTGGCTGCTGTACCCCAGGGTTTTCTGTGATTCATTTATTTATCACCATAGGTTGGACAAGATAGCAATATAAGGGGGTTGGGTATGTTTTGGGAAATGCAGCAATCTGTGGGAGCCTCTTCATCTACTGTCTGTTTAAGAGTTGTTCCCTCAAAAGTACATAAGCTTCCTCATCAATTTAGTGCTGAGGACCCAAACATTGACTTTAACTTCTGGGTCAACATAAGATCATAGGTTCATAAGTTGGTACCAGGCTATCAGCCCTAGGGCCTATACAAGCCTAACCATAACAATTCCCTGGTTATTTCTTCCCACAGTATTTACTTCCCTGACCCATCTAGCAGGGTGACTGATGTGATCCCCAGGGTGAATTTCCTATCTCCCATCCAATCATCAAGGTTCCCTTTGAAGAGGGCCAAAGAGGCGCTCTGCTTGAAATGTATGGGCAGTCTATTCCAGAGTCTGGAGAGTCTGTGGGTCAGGAAACTATCCCTCCAGCATGTTTTATTCATTGTGATGACAAGGTTTAGATCCCTGGAGCATTTTCTCTGAGGGATTGGGATTTCTTTTAGTGTAGCATGTCTAACAGCTCTAGGTTTGACATGGCCTTGTATGTTAAGCAGAGACCGCATCTGAATAGACGATATGTGACAGAGTATAGGTGGAGTTTTTTTAGATGGTCAGCATAGGGCATCTGCTTTAGGCCTGTGATTCTTTCAGTGAGGTATTTCTGTGGCCTTTCCAGTTGTTGCAGATGTCTTGAGAGGTACATACCAAATGGGGCATTGTATTCTATAATGGGTCTAATGAGGGATGAGTGCAGTGGGACAATGACCTCCTTTTTTTCCGGATGACAAGCCCTTAGTGATGAGGTGTGCCACATAGAAGAATTTTCTGACTGTTGTGGTGATGTGGTTATCGAAGGTGAGACCACTGTCCGCCTGTGTCCCTAAGTCTCTTATCACACTTTCAGTGTTTAGTGTACTGCCACCTATGTGGTAATTCATGGGTACATGTTTTTTCCCAAAGGGGATAACTATACATTTCTTGGCATTGAGCTTGAGCCCATGGCTCTGGCACCAAGCATCTGTTTCTGTAAGGCCCTTCTGTAGATTATCCACATCATTTGGGGATTCAATAATGGCTTCCAGTTTGCAGTCATCTGCGAACTTTGTTAGCCAGAGTCCCTTAGTGTTGGCCTGTACTTCAGAGAAGTAGATGCCAAACAAGAGCGGTCCCAGGACTAAACCCTGAGGTACTCCACTTGTCACTTGTCCTCGACTCAAACTGCATTATGAGTTTTGTCATCACTCCTATGATAATCTTTGTTAGCAATCATTTTGGATGTACTCTTGACTAGGCATCCCGCCTTACTATGTCTATGTCAAACATGGTATTAGAACCTAGCCTATGACATTTTCAGACAGCTGCCTTATTAGTTTTGCAAATTATTTACATCAGTTAGATTAGGTCCAGCCTTGATCTAGTGGACTGTATGAATGTGCATGCTATAACTATTGGTTTATAAGCTTCTGCCTTCCACTAATATGACCGAAAGGTCCTCACTGTACTCCACTACCCCAACTCATCTATGCTGTGTTTACCTTAAGCCACATGAGCCTTGAGTTTATGCAGAGCTCTGTGCTTGATAAGCACTTTGTTACCTATCAAGTAGAGAGATCTCTCATACAAGCAGCATTTATGCACATAACAATCTGTGCTTCATTGAACTGACCAATCATGCTCTTTCTGTTGGTCTATGTGCTGATTAATGCCACCTGTTTCTTTCCACACATCTGGTGTTTTTTTCTGGTAAATGTAATTTAGCTGTTTGGTTCTTTGTACCTAATACCTGAAGCTAGTTTCAGCTGCCACAAAAAGCTCGGACTGAGACTGCTGTATTTGTGTCAAGATTCTTTCTAGTCTTGTTCTATGTTTCTTCTTTCTGATTAAGTTGAAATCATCTGCTTAGTGTCAGGAATGTGACATATTCCATATGGCTTGAACTCACATCCAGCAAGACTGATTACTGCTTGTCATGATGTGCTGACACCCATATGAATTTTGCTGACCCTAAAGATCAGGGCTATGGTACTGGAGATATGTGCAGCTTAGAAGTCTTAATAATAGGTATGAATTGTTATCTTTGCAGGCACTATGGGATATTTAATGAGTAATAAACATGTTAAACTTAAAGTGCTTGTCTCTTCAATTCATGAAGATTCGTTCAACACAAATGATTGGATCTTTAAGCCTCTTTATCTACTTTAAAAGTGTTCTTGTGGCCTCTGTTTTGAGGATGTCTACCTCAGATCCAGACAACTTGATAATTAGTACTTAATCTCTAACCTTCATTTTATTACTAAGGTTATTGTGAAGGTTGTTTCCTCACAATCTGACTCTGCATTTTTAAGTTCATGAGCCAGTGCAGTCTAATTTATATGCTAGACATACTACTGAGATGGCTGCCACATGTTCACTAAATGATTTCTTAATGGTGAGGGATCTGATTGTATCATTTAATTTTGGTCTCTCATCAGCATTTGGCAAGGTATACCATAATATTCTTTTGGACCACTTGCAGACATTTTGTGGAGCATCATTGATTTCACTCTGACTTTTTCTGAAATTAACAACCTGTTCCTTCAGTCTGCTTTCATGTAGTGTCCAAGAAAATTCCATTCTGAGGCCTGTGTTGTTTTTAGATATATATATATATATATATATATATATATATATATATATATATATATATATATATATATATATTGGTTTACTATTAGAATGTCGAAGCAAACTCCATCGAATGTACTGTTGTCGGACACGGAAGTTTGAAAACGGTAATATCAAAGACCAAAAGCCAACCTAGGAACGGGTTCTAACATGGGTCGAGATAGGGGAGAGGTTTGTAGTTCGGCAATAACACTGAACACCTATCTCGACCCATGTTAAAACCATTCCTAGGTTGGCTTTTGGTCTTCGATATTACTGTTTTTGAACTTCCGTGTTCGACAACAGTACAGTCGACGGAATTCACTTTGACATTCTAATAGTAAACCTATATATATATATATATATATATATATATATATATATATATATATATGTTTCCATTAACAGATTTCAGTTGTTAGGAAGTTACCATTATGCAGATGATATGCAGACTTACAGCTGCTTCTTTCTTGAGAAACTACCTTATGCTGATTCCCAAAGGAAGAATTTGGAAGGCATCCAAATCTGGATGAACATTAATCGTCTGAAAATCAAAAATCTCTACGATAATAGCAGTGGCTGGTTATCTCAAGTTAAAGAATTCCACTTGCTTGGCTTTAAACTCAGCATTTATGCTGGTGGTAAGGAGAAAAATCCTTACCATAGTTTTCAACAACAGACTGATTGTAAGGGACTAGGTTTGTCTGTTGTCAAGACAGCATGGAACACTGCCCACATAAAATACACTATTCCCCTACAAGTTCTTTCTGTAGTGGTGAATGCTTTGAATTCATCCCAGCTTTATTACTGTAATTACCTGCACCTATTACTAACAATAGCTAATGCAAAAGTCCACACTTCAGTTATTTACATGTACCCCTAATTATCTGCATACACCACTTTTGTATAATTTTGTTTTCTATCAGATTTAAAGTTCTAGTACTACTGTATTTAAGAGCTGAGTACGCATTATTTTAACACGTTTCTGGCCCCTTATTGTTTCACTGTATCTTTGCATTCTTGTTCCTTGGCAATGTTTGTGGTTGCAAGAGTATGGCTGTTGACATCTAGTGGTCAATTCTTCTGCCATCAGTCATCATCGGTCTGGAAATTCCTTCTCTCATAGGTAAAGAAGTTACCCAAGCTGGTTGGTATAAAAGGTCACTGAAGACTTATTGAGTCACAGTGGTATATGATTCCACCATGATTTAAGTGCTTTTAGGAACTACTTTATAATTAACTTTTTAATGCGCACACTCTGCATGTTGATGTGTGTTTTCTTTTATATCCTTGTTTTATTTGTCTTATTATTATAATTTTATTTCATTATAATCATCTAAATAAATTTGAACTTGAATAGGGTAAATGCCACCAACCTCTCTATCACTACATAACGTTAAGACTAAATTTGCATGATTTACATTTTTCCTTTGTTATTTTATTCATACCATTTATTAATTTGCTAGTGGGTAGCCCACCTAAGAACTAGCTACTTTTCAGTGGAGATCTGGTAGTACTGACTACTTAAGTGACCTGCTCCTAGGCACAGAGCGGACAGATGGATGCTGATGGAAGCACACTCTTGACATAATGACATGACATAACTCATTAGCAGTAATGGCCATAATTCTCTGCAATAAACTGCCAGATACTACTTTTTCTCACTGCAACCATCAGGATTTTGCTGATAACCTAGTAATTGCAATGTTTATGGCTTACATATCGTAATCAAAAGAATAAATTATCTTCACATGCACTTGGGAATATTACATCAATGGCTTGGAAGCATGTTTTTACATAACAGGAGCCAGTCTCTTATTTTCAAGGTTTTTCTTCAGCCAAGATCATCAGATATATTTTTATGATTTTTTTTTTATTTTTATTTATTTATACTTTGTCGACTGGGTTAATTCCACTAGGCTAATGGGCTCTTTGCAGGGAAGACCTGAGGTGGCATTCATACTGAATAGGGGAGATTTATTCAGGGTTTTAAAAAACTTCCCCTACTCTTTTCAATAGGTGCTGTGAGACCTTGTACATCTACCTGAACCAGCACCAACTCAGGAAGATGGGACGTTGGTTTAATGTCTCATCTGACGGATTGCACACTCATTAGTGCAACAACCCCCTTATGCTACACTGCAGTGTCAGTACTGGAAAATTAATTCCACTGCTTAATGTGAGAATAGAACTCACAACCTTCTGTACAAAAGTTGAGTATGATACTTGTTGAGCTCATGGAGAGAGATTAGAAAAAGCTTTGCAATGTTGCCTTACAGATGTATTAGTCCCAGAGACTACCATGTCTATGGAACATGCTCCCCATCCATGTGAAGCAGAGTTCCTCCCTAACCCAATTCAAATGCAACTTGGACAATTGGATGGGAAACCAGAAATTCAACCCTGGTTTGGCACCTTTGTCTCTAATGGACACAGGTAACCTGTAAACAGTTCGCCCCCCCCCCACACTTAGACTTATCAAGGGTACTAGAACTTGTCAGAGATATGGGATGCATGGGAAGGCTTAAAAAGGCCCTTGTGGTCATTAGCCTAGTAAACACCTATAAACCTATTAAGGGAACATCCTAATAGCAAGGGTATATGGGTCAAGGTTCTTGAATCAGTAGTACAAGCCATTGGAATAGACATCCCTTCTGTTCCAGATACCATAATTTTGCTTCTAGGGATTGGCAGTGTGCTGTACAAAGTAGATGCTGCCTTAAAAATATGGCTCTGATAGATCTTATTCATAAATATATATATATATATATATATATATATATATATATATATATATATATATATATATTTGTTTCTGTAAAAACTTAACAAGTAACATTACCAAATTTTCTACAGCTATAAAGCTAGACCTAAGCATTCATAGGAGGTAGCTAACTTAACCAAATGCCATGAAGGTATACAGGATTTTTGTGAGTAGCTGGAATGCTTACTTGTAAGTTATGAATTTAATGTCAACACCATTTTATACTGATGGCTGCCACTGCCATATGCTTATATTGTACATGGTACCTCACAACTGTATGTGTGCATGTAGGTTATGGTGACCATTTTGAACCAGGACCTGGATCAAGAGGCAGTAACAATTGTTTTAAACATTTATGGATTAATTTCCAGCTTACTCTTTGATCCATCAGTTACAGTAAGGTAAAATTATAATCAACAGTTAAACTTGGGGTGCATTATAACTTCTATTTCAATCATTTGTATTAAGATCACATTCTGCTAACATATCATACACTCTTAAATGTGATAACTTTTTGTGATACCAACCCTATTTCTATGTTGTAAAATTATGCTATCAGCAGAGTTACTATAAAGAAATTGATAAAACAACATGTAAAGCTAACAATATAGATGAACGAGTTAAACAGCAGATGGTTAAACAACATCTACAGGGTTGAATGTTGTAGGAAGATTATTTTTCTAATGTTTCTGTTGAAGTTTCTTACACTAGTTCTTGACTAGTAAAATGAATAGCTAATGAACCTGCAGATGTCAAAAGTTACTTCAGAAACTTAAACCAGGTTAATAAAGTTGTATAACTACTATTATTTTGATTTTGCTGCTGCTTAGTCATTTAGACAGATTTGACTGTCTGTGACCTTAAGGATTTCAGCTTGCCATGTGAGGACTGCAACAGCTGTGTCTTATTTTGTTTTTGCAGATTTATATTCCTTAGTTCAATAATGCTGCCTGTCTACCTCAATCTATGCCACCCTCTGCTTATTTGAACTTTTTTGGCATCAGAGTCTTCTCTAGTGAATTACATCTTTGCAGTGTGTGCCCAACTCTTTATTTTTGGCAGTAGGCCTTCAAGTGAACATTCTGGATATAGTTCAGTAAGCATTGAATGAATTGATCTTCTTGCAGTCCATAAAACTTTCTTCAGCACCACAGTTCAAAAGCATTAGTTTTTCCAGCTCGTGCCAATTTGCTTCCACTTAAAAAAAAAAAAAAAAAAACGTGGACCTTTATTGACAATATGACAATATATCATTTTAAAATCACATCAAATTTGCTACAGCTTTCCTTCTAAAATGCAAGTGTCAGATGTTTGAGCTAAGGAAAATAAAGTCTGTCACTTGCTCTATTTTCCCCATCTAGTTGCAAATAATTAACATGTTATTTTGTTACTGAATAACATGTCAGTTTTTGTGCTTTCTGCTTTCTCTTTCATCATCAGACATTTCAATGCTTCCTCATTTTCAACTAGTAGAGTGGTATAATCTGCATACCTGTAACTGTTAATAATCTTAGAAATTACAATTCTGGCATCTGATTCATGTAACCCTGCATTTTCAGTGACACATTCAGCATAAAATTGAACAAGCAGGGTTACAATATAGTTGACATACTTCTTTACTTATCAAAAACCAGTTATTCCACATTTAGTTATGATTTCTGCTTCTTGTTCCACATTCAGGTTCCTCAGGAGGCAAATAAGGTAACCGGTACTGCCAAGTGTCAGTTTGTTATGGACATGTAGACCAGATGCCATATATAAATGGCAGGGGGTAAGGTTTTCGACACAGCAAAGGAGGAGGCAAACAAACATGTCTGAAGTAGAATATGACACCTGGGATGGTGGTGGAACACCCATTGTCAGGCCTGTTATCATTAGCATGCCACCAGTTGTAGTCCTTAGAGGTAGAATGGATAATAGACCAGGTCAGCCTGTATTGAGGAGACATGTGTTACCGTAGCCATACAGCAGCTGTATGCAATGGTTAAACTAAGAAGCAGCAATGCAAAAATGAAAAAATAAATCAGGTACTTAAAAAGTATGCACCTATAATATTAGTGGCATATGTACCCCTATGCCTGAACAGTCTTAAATGGCACCTCCAGCAAATGAAATGGTTCTCCTATTCTTCAGCAGAAGATGAAAAATAGAAAAGAAAAGTAACGTAAAGATATCCATGACTCACATGTCCTGCATATGGCTATACAGCTATAAGATTACACTCTCAGCTAGCAGGGCCAGGTATGTACTTTGTACTGGGGACTTTTATAAGAGTCCCTGAGAAGACACAATTTGTGATCCATATGCAAGAAGTACAAAAAGATTTTTGTTTCTTTCCTGTATCATGTGGGGACCACTATTTGCTAAGTTTTTCTGCATAGCTGCCTAGCTTGAGCATTTGCTGGCTTGTTAAACTTGATTTCGGTATTAGTAGCTGTATTTAGAGCACAACCAAAAGCTGTTTGCTGAATTTCCTGTTTGCACTTAATTTTAAATCGTTTTTTTCTTAAAACTTGCATATTTTCTGTCCTTGACCTAGCACTCTTGTGTGGGGTCATTTACTGCACTGTTATAACTTGATATTACTTGTGAACCTCTGCTATCTCTGACAAAAACAAAAACAAAAAAAAAATCTTGCTTTTTTCCCACTTTTCTGAGAGTTAAAAAAGTTCAGTTACAGGCTCGCTGTTCCTGAACTATTTGAAAGTTTCTGTGAGGCCATTTTTGCTTGAGCTAAAGGAAAGTCTCTCTGTTGATCAGTGGCACTGAATAACATTGAGCAGCTTCCCTGCCCCCCGTAGAGGTGGTTACTGACCTGAAACTGTAGTTTTATTGGCCACTAGGGGTCATTTCCAAAACTCCTTCATCTTCCTCTCTTAAAACCTAGTTGCCTCGTGGTTTGGGCGTCTTTTCTGGCTTGTTGGCTGTTGGTGAAGCACCCTCCAAGAGGAAAAAACGCTGAGAGAAGAAGGGAGCCACTTTTGAGATTTTAATTATTTTTTCTCTGTTTATTTGCTAAGTTTTTCTGCATAGCTGCCTAGCTTGAGCATTTGCAGGCTTGTTAAACTTGATTTCTGTATTCGTAGCTGTATTTAGAGCACAACCAAAAGCTGTTTGCTGAATTTCCTGTTTGCACTTAATTTTAAATCATTTTTTTCTTAAAACTTGCATATTTTCTGTCCTTGACCTAGCACTCTTGTGTGGGGTCATTTACTGCACTGCTATAACTTGATATTACTTGTGAACCTCTGCTATCTCTGACAAAAACAAAAACAAAAAAAAAATCTTGCTTTTTTCCCATTTTTCTGAGAGTTAAAAAAGTTCAGTTACAGGCTTGCTGTTCCTGAACTATTTGAAAGTTTCTGTGAGGCCATTTTTGCTTGGGCTAAAGGAAAGTCTCTCTGTTGATCAGTAGCAGTGAATAACACTGAGCAGCTTCCCTGCCCTCCGTAGAGGTGGTTACTGACTTGAAACTGTAGTTTTATTGTCCGTTTTGGGTCTATTTCTGCTTCTTTCCAGCCGCTGCTATCAAGCACGCTTTAACGTGCTTTAGCGCGATTTAGCGCGGAGTTGCCACTAGAGCAGCATCGGGCAGCGCCAGTTAAACAAGGTTAAACTCTTTCTGGCTCCAGAAAGTCTGTTCTTCAATTTTTCCCTTAGAACTGCTCTGTTAGGAAACTAAACAGTTTACACCTTCACTAAAAAGTGCAGCACTTGTTCCAAATAGCTTTTTCTTCTCAAAAAGCACAGCACTTGTCTTATAAGCATATCCCTTGTCTTATAAGCATTATCTTTGCAGGTCAAGCACTCCTATATTATACAAATCTCTCACTAGCAAAACCCACCAGGAGTGCCCACTTCCCTGCTAAGCCCACTACTTTTCTGTCTCATACCAACTCATAAATCTTTCTAGCATGTCGAGGGTCAGATGCTGGCATCCTCTCCTGCCCAGTTGGTGAATCTGGGAATTCTGAGACAATGTTACAATTGCCTCATGTACACGGACAACCCTCTCCTCCTCCCACGTAACACTAACACTTGCGAGAGATGCAGCTATTTAGCCAAACTGGAGGCTGAGCTCTCTCAACTCAGGACTGGCAAGACCAGGCAGGAGGAGAAGGCAACTACACACACCACAATACCAGTCTCACATAACTCAACCACACCACTGAATCAAACACATAAACACACTAAGACATACTCGGAGGCTCTGAGTAAAAATTTACCTAAACAGCAGAGGCCTCCAAAGCAGACACCCAAGCAACTGCAAAATCAATACACCACACAAACAACACATAAACAACAAAATCAGTGTGCAAAGCAGTTACTGCCCTTAAGGCCAAATACAACACCAAACATACTTGTCATAGGTGACTCCATAGTCAGACACACTGACGTCCCACTCACCAGGCTGAACAAGGAGAAGGTCACGGTAAGCTGCCTATCGGGCGCTAGAATCCGCCACATAACACAAGCACTCAGGTCACTCCACGGCAAGTACAAGTATGACACAGTCATTGTCCATGCTGGTGTGAACGACCTGAGACGTACCTCCCTGGACTACATGAAAAGAGACATAGAGGAGCTCTCTGATTATGTAGCCCAGGCAGGTATGACCCTGACCCTGAGCAGTATCCTTCCTTCACCAAGAATGATGCCACAATATAGTGACAAGATGATCAGCTTTAACAATTGGCTTAATTTCTGGTGTCATTCAAAGGGGATCCAGTGCCTGTCTGCCTGGGATGACATGCTCGACAAGCCACGCTGCTTCGCAAGGGACGGCTTGCACCTGTCACCCCTGGGATTCAGGATATTGGCTAAGGCTCTTTCCACCCCCATAGTGCCTTTTTTAGACAAGGCTCAAATTCTAAACCTACCACCCTAGAAAACAAAAACGTGAAGAAACTAAGGGTAATGCTGCTCAATGCCAGAAGTCTAAATCTCAAAATGCACGCACTCGAGGCCCTTCTCAGTATGGAGAACATCGATGTCTGTGCTGTGACTGAAACCTGGTTCAAGGCTCCTGAGAGCACCCCGGCACTATCAGGTTTCATCTCATATCATGCGTTCCGGCCCCAAAACCCGGACCACACCACAAAAGGAGGGGGTGTATCCATATTCATCAAGGATACCCACACCTCCAGGTTGGTGGCTACACACGAAGCATCGGAAACCATCCAGGTGCAATTAACTATAGGCAAAACTACTCTACAATTTGTAGAATGCTACAGGCCACCCTCTCAAACTCAGGAAACCCACACAGCCTTCCTGAAGACACTGGAGGGTATAAATGTATCACCAAACACCATCATATTGGGTGACTTCAACTACCCGAATATAGACTGGGAACATTACTCAAGCCCAAACTTTCTAGCCCAAAGGTTCCTGGAGTTCATAAATTCAAATGCCATGGAACAACTAGTCACCATCCCCACAAGAGGAGAAAATATACTAGATCTCATCATCACGAACATGGGGACAAAATGCTCCACACCGGAAGTATACCCCTCATTGGTGAGATCAGATCATAAACTAATCTCACTAGAAATCCAAATCCCGCCCCCACCCCAAACAAAAAAAAACACAGTGAAGAACTTCTCTAAAGCAAACTTCACACTACTCAAGACAGGTGTGGTATCCTTCAAGGCCCCCGAGCCAATGGAAACCACAACCCAAGCTGCGGAAGCCTTACAAATGCCTTCTATGAACACCTTCAGGACTGCATGGATCAGGCAATCCCAAATAAAACCAAGACTCTTTCCACCAAGGGCAAACGTCCAGTCTGGTGGACCCCAGCCATAAACAAACTTTACAATAAGAGAAGAAAGCTATTACATGATAGAGCAAAATCCCAAAAAGGGAAGGCATCTTTGATCAGCACTAGCAAGAAACTACGATCCCTCATAAAATCATCCAAGGCCAACTTTGAGAGAAAAATTGCCATAGATTCAAAAGACAATCATAAGGCCTTCTTCAGCTATGTCAGAAACCTGGGTGGAAACTCCCCGATATGCTCAGAATTAGTCCAAAATGATACAAAAATCATTGAACCCACAGACATTGCCAACATACTGGCAGACAGGTTCAGCGCAAACTTCACCCCCCTCTCCCCCCCAAAAGGAGAAATAACTATCCCAACTGAGAGTAGCCTCCCAGACATCTCAAATGCGCAGGTGAAAGCTGCTCTCTCTAAAGCTAAAAACACAGCATCAATGGGACCGGATGGGGTCCCCGGCTGTGTGCTACATGAACTCAATGAAGAACTAAACCCACACATAAGGCAGCTGTTTAATCTTAGCCTCACCACAGGATATGTGCCCAAGGAGTGGCGTACGGCAACTGTGGTCCCACTCCACAAAGGCGGTACCTCTACGGACCCTGGTAATTACCGCCCCATAAGCTTAACAAGCCTGGTCTGCAAAGTTATGGAGAGGATCATAATGGAACTCATAAACAAGGACATAGGGGACTTGCAGACCTTGGACCCAACCCAGTTTGGCTTTGTCAAGGGCAGATCTTGCCTTTTGAACTTGGTCGACTTCTTCAAAACAGTCACCAAGGCCATTGATGAGGGAAAGGCAGTCCATACAGCCTACCTTGACCTTGCAAAAGCTTTTGACACAATACCCCACTCGGGTATTATAGAGAAACTTACCAGCTTAAATGTAAACCCATATGTCACAAGATGGGTTGCAAACTGGCTAAAGGACAGAACCCACAGGGTTAGAGTTGCTGGAGCCATGTCAGACTCCAAGCCGGTTACAAGTGGAGTCCCACAGGGCTCAGTCCTTGGCCCCTATTGTTCGGCATCTACTTCTCAGAAGTACAGGCAAACATAGGAGGACTATGGCTGACAAAGTTTGTGGATGACTGCAAACTGGGTGCCATAGTGGATAGTACATCGGACACAGACATCCTTCAGAGGGGTCTCATGGAAACTGATAGCTGGTGCCAGAGCCATGGCCTGAAGTTAAACGCAAAAAAGTGCATAGTCATACCCTTCGGGAAAAACAAGGTAACCCCAAGCTACCATATAGGTGGCAACCCACTAAGCACAGAAGAGGTTATCAGGGACCTGGGGACCCAGGTTGACAGTGGCCTCTCGTTTGACACTCATGTTGCTAAAGTGGTTCGAAAGACCTTCTACATTGCCCACCTGATCATGAAGGGATTCACATCCAGATCAAGTGAGGTCATTGTTCCCCTGTACTCTTCAATTATCAGACCAATGATCGAGTACAATGCCCCATTCGGGATGTATCTCACCCGACACCTGCAGCAATTGGAGAGACCCCAAAAGTTCCTCACCAAAAGGATAAAGGGACTCCAAAACCTGTCATATGCTGCCAGACTGAAGAAACTCCAACTCTATTCAGTTGCATACCGTCTGCTCAGAGGTGACCTGTGCCTGACATACAAGGCCATGACCAACCCGGAATTAATGGACATGCTCCACCTCAAAAAATCCAAATCCACCAAAACCACTAGAGCAAGAGACTTAAACCTTAGCACGGATATAAATAGGACATGCTGGAGGGATAGATTTATCACCCAGAGACTCCCCATGCTGTGGAATAAAATCCGGTCCATGTGAGGCAGAGCACCTCGCTGGCTCTGTTCAAGAGAAATCTTGACCGGTGGATGGGAGATCGTAGGTTTACCCCGGGAATCATCTCTGTGTTACTACTGGACAAAGGCACAACAAACTAATGGGCACAGTATTTCTAACATAAGGGGCGGCGTAAGCCACATAACTTTGGGCTAGGCTTATAAATGCCCTAGGGCAGTTAGCCTAGTATAAACCTATGAACCTATGAACCTATGAACACCCTGAGAAGCCATTGCACAAGTTGCAATATAGAGGAAAATGGTGGCAGATCATGTGTCAAAACACATTGTGGATATCATGTGATACACATGGATGGGTAGGATAATAGCACAATGTAGCCAAGTGCCATCATAAAATAACACTTTTCTGAATGGTGTGCCAGGGTAGAGTGTGTGTGTGTGTGTGTGTGTGTGTGTGTGTGTGTGTGTGTGTGTGTGTGTGTGTGTGTGTGGTGGGGGGGTGGGGTGGACAAATGCTGGCTTGAATGGATGTACCCAGTACAATACACATCTTTGACCATCATTGCTGCATTGATCTTGAGGCTAATTAATAAACCCACAGCCCTGTAGGAGTCATGGACATGTCCACAGATATACATTATAAACATTGTAATTTGCAGTCATTTATGCATGTGCATGGTTATGCTCAAGCTTCATTGGGAATGGTATACTTTACATTAAATGTGTGATTTGGGAAAATTTACCCTAAATTTCCTCATTAGCTTAATTGATGTGGTACAAGCCTCAGAAATGGAGCAAGAGAAGCAACTCTGACCATTGCAGCATTCATCATAGTAAAAAAATGGTGGAAAGCAAATGAACCAAGTTGTAGATGTTACAAAATTCACTCAAAGGAGGCCACACTACAGCTACTTTCATATGAGTGCATGTAACAGTGACATCAAGAGAAAGTGTGGTTAACAGTACTTTTTTATTGTCTCTGGAGAGAGGTTGTTCCACATCTGTCTGCTGAAAGGTCATGGGGGCACAGGAGGGTGTGTGATGGAGCTCTGCAGTACATTACTACAGTGTTTTAAAGACTATAGAAAGATGGAATGTGACAGCATAAGGGAGCACAGGCCACATGCAGGAATGGGATTGACTGCAAAAATGTGAGCTTTTTTGGAAGGGCTCCATAAATATTTGCACACAGATGTGTGAGGAGCCCATGGAGGATAGGAATAAAAATGCCTAGGAATGAGGCTAAGTTGTGGAGAACAATGACCCACATATGTAATAGTTGTGGGAGTGGTGTGAGGTGCAATATGACCACAGTTATGGAGCATTGACAGATAGGTCTGTGTTGTGATACTCACTGTTTATCCATTTGTATGTTTTATAGAACATAAAGGACAATAATTACTGGGACAAGAACACAGATTTACATATACTAGCAGGGTATAAATATACAGAACACAAAATGACCATGTTTATGGAATGCATAAAATGCTGACAGGATACATGCCACAACATGGTCCAACCCATGCTGGTCTACTGAGATGACATGGAGAGCTGTCATGTGATAGCTGAGTATGCCAGAGATTGAACCTTATGCTGGCATGGCAACTATATGAGTCTGTGCTCACCACAGCAGGTGCTGTGCATATATGACTGTTCATAAGTATAGCACTATAGCTCTATTTCTGCATTTTCAAGTTGACATGAAGCTACCACCATTGACATGGTTCAAAAGAGAGAAAGTACCTTGACAGAGAAAAAAGTGCCTTGACAGAGAAAAAAGTCCTGTTGGAGGTCATCCATTAGCATGAACAGTGGAAGCTAGAAACAGATAAAAGTGATTGACCCTTGCATGACTGTTTGCTGCATGAGATGGTGGACATGAATGCTGTTGGTGGCAACCACAGGGATGTCCATAAGGAATTGAGAAGGGTCTCTAGAATGATGCTGCATGCAAACCAGAAGGCTCATACCACTACAGAGTAGACAATGGCTATCAGTGGGAGTCTTCCATCTTAGACCACATTGACTGCCAAGGAGGAATTTGTGTTGTCTCTGTCTAGTTAGACAGAATGGACTTTGATACCTGTTGGAGACCTGGATGTGGGAGCTGTGCTGGATGCACCTTTCCTCATCCCTTTTGATGGCACATCAGTGTGTATTACCCAATTTTAGTAACACAGTTGAGGGGTATGCATATGCCATAAGCTCAGTGATGCTCAGTTACTTCATCTGTCTTCTACAAGCACATCTGGGAGTAGACATGTTGGTATACCAATTAAGGGATATGTGTTTACATTGTTTATATAGCAATGGTCAGTAACATTGAAATGTTACAGTATAGTAGGATTGTCACATATACTAATGTCACATATGAGTGTTTCCTTCACAGGTGCTCTGGATATGGGGTCCTCCAGCATGGAACTGGACATGCCTGATATCAATGCTGCATTAGACACTGATGGCAAAGGCAGCCTTATGGTAGTACAGTTGGAAGGCACAGTGCCACTGTTAGTGATGGTTACTGTGCTTGGCACACTATCAGCCATATTCAGTGACAGAGCTGTGTGGAACCTGCCCTCAGTTCACCAAAACTTGTGGGAGGACAGGCTGTGTGTGGCACACATACTCAAGGGCTACCATGGTCCACTGCCCATGCACATGCAGTCGGCCATAGTGCATTACAAAGAGTGGGGATAGGTGTCAAGTGAGGTGTCCTTGTGACCTTCACCATCATGTGTCTCGGCCATTGCCTGAGATGGGTGCCACAAAGAGCATTACACAACAAATGTTCCTGGCAGTCATCCAGGCACAGGTACATGTTGCCATCACCACCCTGGCAGAAATGATATATACAAGGAGGTCTGTGCGACAAGGTACACAAGAGACTTTGAATGCATGGCCCACTTTATTGGAATGTTGGCCAGGCATCTGGTTGCTTCCACTGCCTCTATGCAACAGGAATGACATTGTTATCATGGCTGTCATTCTTCTGCGACCACTGTGGGTGGTGGACATGAATGCTGTTGGTGGCCACAACAGGGATGTCCATAAGGACTTGAGAAGGGTCTCTAGCATGATCCTGCATGCAAACCAGAAGGCTCATACCACTACAGAGTAGACAATGGCTATCAGTGGGAGTCTTCCATCTTAGACCACCTTGACTGCCATGGAGGAATTTGTGTTGTCTCTGTCTAGTTAGACAGAATGGACTTTGATACCTGTTGGAGACCTGGATGTGGGAGCTGTGCTGGATGCACCTTTCCTCATCCCTTTTGATGGCACATCAGTGTGTATTACCCTATTTTAGTAACACAGTTGAGGGGTATGCATATGCCATAAGCTCAGTGATGCTCAGTTACTTCATCTGTCTTCTACAAGCACATCTGGGAGTAGACATGATGGCATACCAATTAAGGGATATGTGTTTACATTGTTTGTATAGCAATGGTCAGTAACATTGAAATGTTACAGTATAGTAGGATTGTCACATATACTAATGTCACATATGAGTGTTTCCTTCACAGGTGCTCTGGATATGGGGTCCTCCAGCATGGAAATGGACATGCCTGATATCAATGTTGCATTAGACACTGATGCAAAGGCAGCCTTATGGTAGTACAGTTGGAAGGCACAGTGCCACAAATAGTGATGGTTACTGTGCTTGGCACACTATCAGCCATATTCAGTGACAGAGCTGTGTGGAACCAGCCCTCAGTTCACAAAATCTTGTGGGAGGACAGGCTGTGTGTGGCACACATACTCAAGTGCTACCATGGTCCACTGCCCATGCACATGCAGTCGGCCATAGTGCATTACAAAGAGTGGGGATAGGTGTCAAGTGAGGTGTCCTTGTGACCTTCACAATCATGTGTCTCGGCCATTGCCTGAGATGGGTGGCAGAAAGAGCATTAGACAACAAGTGTTCCTGGCAGTCATCCAGGCACAGGTACATGTTGCCATCACCAGCGTGGCAGAAATGATATATACAAGGAGGTCTGTGCAACAAGGTACACAAGAGACTTTGAATGCATAGCCCACTTTATTGGAATGTTGACCAGGCATCTGGTTGCTTCCACTGCCTCTATGCAACAGGAATGACATAGTTATCATGGCTGTCATTCTTCTGCGACCACTGTGGGTGGTGGACATGAATGCTGTTGGTGGCCACAACAGGGATGTCCATAAGGACTTGAGAAGGGTCTCTAGCATGATCCTGCATGCAAACCAGAAGGCTCATACCACTACAGAGTAGACAACGGCTATCAGTGGGAGTCTTCCATCTTAGACCACCTTGACTGCCATGGAGGAATTTGTGTTGTCTCTGTCTAGTTAGACAGAATGGACTTTGATACCTGTTGGAGACCTGGATGTGGGAGCTGTGCTGGATGCACCTTTCCTCATCCCTTTTGATGGCACATCAGTGTGTATTACCCTATTTTAGTAACACAGTTGAGGGGTATGCATATGCCATAAGCTCAGTGATGCTCAGTTACTTCATCTGTCTTCTACAAGCACATCTGGGAGTAGACATGATGGCATACCAATTAAGGGATATGTGTTTACATTGTTTGTATAGCAATGGTCAGTAACATTGAAATGTTACAGTATAGTAGGATTGTCACATATACTAATGTCACATATGAGTGTTTCCTTCACAGGTGCTCTGGATATGGGGTCCTCCAGCATGGAACTGGACATGCCTGATATCAATGCTGCATTAGACACTGATGGCAAAGGCAGCCTTATGGTAGTACAGTTGGAAGGCACAGTGCCACTGTTAGTGATGGTTACTGTGCTTGGCACACTATCAGCCATATTCAGTGACAGAGCTGTGTGGAACCTGCCCTCAGTTCACCAAAACTTGTGGGAGGACAGGCTGTGTGTGGCACACATACTCAAGGGCTACCATGGTCCACTGCCCATGCAAATGTAGTTGGCCATAGTGCATTACAAAGAGTAGGGATAGGTGTCAAGTGAGGTGACCTTGTGACCTTCACCATCATGTGTCTCGGCCATTGCCTGAGATGGGTGCCACAAAGAGCATTACACAACAAATGTTCCTGGCAGTCATCCAGGCACAGGTACATGTTGCCATCACCACCCTGGCAGAAATGATATATACAAGGAGGTCTGTGCGACAAGGTACACAAGAGACTTTGAATGCATGGCCCACTTTATTGGAATGTTGGCCAGGCATCTGGTTGCTTCCACTGCCTCTATGCAACAGGAATGACATTGTTATCATGGCTGTCATTCTTCTGCGACCACTGTGGGTACACTCCACAGGTCAGGATGGTCATGCACACATACAGCACCACTCTTGATGCAAGCCATATTTGGAACACTTGTTGAAGCATGGCATGGACATCCATGAGTACATAGAATACACAAATTTCAAGTACATGCAAAAGGCAGGTGGTCACAGTTTCAAGATTCTCCAGTATCCCTACCACTGGATGTTATTCCCAGTACCATTCTATAGAAGGCACACAACCTTGGCTGGGGTGTCCATGGCATGTATTTCTCCCAAACGAGGTCACAAAATACCTTACACACACACACACACACACACACACACACACACACACACACACACACACACACACACACACACACACACACACATGTACACACAGTGTAGCCAGATCTGCAGGGTGTGTGCCCCTTTGTACAAGTTCTGAGCACTTACCCAGTATTGTAGACATCTAATCTTCTCATGCAGTATCACCCTTCCATAGACAGTATACCTAGCTTCCACAATCCTTTGGATGTATCCCAGACTTCGTTACTTATCATTAGTAAATTCCTATCCCAACTATATGCCCATTGCTGATTCCTATCACTGTGGTCTGCCCCACCTGTGCTTATGATGACTAATGTGACCAGTCCTCACTGCTGTGTTACATTATGGACAGTGTGGTCCACATGCACTGTATATCATGGCTTGATTGTAGTACTGCATGCAGCAACTTTACTCTTTGTTGTGTGCAATGTAACAAATAGCTGTAGACCAGATGCTGCCTGTTTGCCAGTGCCGCAGCATTCTGCACCTGCTTCTGTCTCACATGGTCTTTTAGATAGTTCCTCTGACAGCTCCACAACTGGCACCTACTCCATCACTAGCTCTGGCCTATCGGGTCCTCTGATGGCAATTCCCTGCTCTAGCTGTCTCATTATAATCTTGCTAAGCAGCATTACATAGATAACAAACATCTTGCTACAGGTCTCCAAAGCATACTGCAGTGTACTACAAAAGGAATTTAGGCAGTAGAAGTGGGCATTCATTGATATGAACACATGATCAATTGTATTTCCAGTTGCCCCACCCATGCTCTGTGGATTTAACATCACTGTCATGAGCCATGTTTCCAGGGCATATATGGGTAATATGTCTTTGTGGGAAGTCACCCTGCACAAAATACAGGTATAGGTCAGATGTAGTGGACAGTTTAAAAAAATGTAGATTCTTTGTAGTGGAAAATTTAAAAAATGTAGAACATTCATTTAATCCAGAAGATGACTTGGGAGGGCTGGAATATAGTTGTCAGGTTAGACTCAGTGCTTGCTGCCCCGCGATCTAAACAATAGAGAAGATTTTATTATGTATCTGAAATGCAAAGGGTTAAAACACTAAGTATGTGGTCATGTGATTTTCCAAAGTATTTAAATGTGTGTTTTTGAATGTTAACTTCCAGTCTGAAGAAGTCTTATTACAGATGAAAGTGCTTACTGGAATTAGTTACTGTGGAATTGTCCTTGGATTTAATTAAAGCAGCTTGATTTCCTTTGGTTTTGTTTTTGGACTTCAGTCTTAACCAGCTTTTAGCTTACTGTTTGATTACTGCATAGGTCAGATGTGTGCCAAATGTGGGAAATTGATGTAACTGCCTGTATGGGGAACAGAGACATTGAATCTAATACACTGTGCATTGCACTCTGTTAGTTGATAAAGTAGAAACTCTTCTATTTGATGTACCATTGTCCATACTGACCAGGTGAGGCATTGTTAGAAAAGTACATGCAGTGGTGGCTCATAAAACCTCAGAGAAATTGTTTTTCTCATGGAATAACCACATAGTGGTGTTTTTCTCCTCTATGGGCTTTTGGACAGCATATAAAGCTTCACATGCAGCAGCAGCATCACGTGATGGAACTTGTGCAGTATTTGTGATGTAGATGCCTGGGATACACTCACTGTGTCCTCTGATGATTGCTGGAAGGTCCTTGTGCAGAGAACAGTCAGAGCTACACATATGTTAGTGTCCAAAGTGATTGGTATTCTGCACATCCCATGAGATTCCCTGTGAGTAAAGCACATGTCTACTATCTCTCACATAGTGCCATGGAGACAGTGGAGGTAATGATGTGTTAGGTAAGGCCAGATCCTTCCCTGACATGTTGGATGACTGCACACCTCCTCATGGACATTGACTGTGAGAACAGCCTTTGATATATATACTATTTAGCTGTAACAGTTACTACACCTATAACCATAGCATGGTTTCTGTCTGTAACATATACTGCTTAGT
Source organism: Protopterus annectens (assembly GCF_019279795.1). Lineage (NCBI taxonomy): Eukaryota > Metazoa > Chordata > Ceratodontiformes > Protopteridae > Protopterus > Protopterus annectens. The sequence continues at coordinate 1,713,896,568 of NC_056733.1, forward strand.
TATAACTTCACCTATAACTGCAACATAGTCTCCATCTCTAACATATACCAATTGGCTATAACAGCTGCTACACTTATTGTAGAATGGCCTGTCTCCCTGTTTACCAAATATCTGTGTGCAATCTCAGTGGCAGGTGTGCCTGACTGTCGGTGCAATTTTTATACATTTGTGAAGCACTGCTGTATTTTACCATAAAATGCATTCACATTGGGACTCATTTGCATAATGTTGATCATTCCCTATATCATAAGTGGTTATTAGCATATGATACAGATTTCCCAGTTTTGCCTGCTTTTCCAATGGCATTACCTTTGTTTCTGAATAGACCCCCCCCCCCATTGCATGTGCTTACTCTTCATACAATTTTGCTTAACACTCTGATATTTGTTTCTGAATTCCAGATGTGTTCTTAGCTCGTGATCTGTATGATATGACAAGTTGCATTACCTGTTATATGATATATAAAAGCACCTGAGTATTTTATTCTTGCCTGTTTGGATCGTGTTAATATTTTGTTAAGAATTTAGACAGATTAGTGACAGACCATACTGACAACATGGAATGAGGACATTTTTGGCTACTGATGTTCAACCTTGATTTGTAGGAATGTGGGAGATTTTATAGGATATAGTTAGTCACTTTAGAACTTAGTAAACCTGTTCTATATGCCTGCCCAATGATCCTTTTCATTAAACATAATCTAACACCTTTGGACTTCAGTTGAGGGTATGTATATTCCTTCTAAATCTTTTTTTTAAGCTAATCTTGTACAAGTCTCTGCTGAGTTTCAAATATTGTGGCATCAGATTAAGAAGTGAGCAAATGCCATATCTGGACAAAATCTCTTGTGACTGTTTATTTAATGAATCTGATTATTTATTTCTTATAGTAAACTTTATATGATCTGCTTATAGTGTGTTATTTATATTTGAGAGACCAAAAGATAGACTAGTGAAAAACAGAGACAATAGCATGGGTTCCATCTCTACTGGAATCCTTTTGTTCCATGCACTGCCTCTGAAATAGCATTGTTAAGGTGTACCACAAACTTCCTGTAGTTGAGGTAGTTTTGGGATCACTTAACTACCTCTTCAACAAATCTAATGTTGTCCCATGTTTGAAGTAGTGACAGTTGATGGTATATATTATGTTAGATAAAGTATATGTCACTGCTAGTGTACTGATGCTGGGGTAGAATATATGCTGCTTGTCTGTGAATGTGTCTTACTTTTAAATGTATTCACATATTTGCTGGTATGTTAGATTTTCCAGACTTTTGGATGTGTGACAGATGTATACAGATGGTAGGTAGTTAGTGACTTTTCTGGGTGTACCTACTTTGGTGAAAGGCAATATTAATGAGGGTTGAAATCTGGGAGAGATGGATTTGGAAGTGAGACTTTGAAGAAATATATGTGGCTTACAATTGTACTTCCTACTTTCAGCTACTGTATAACTCATTGGTTTTGTTCCATGTGTCTTAAATGCCTTTCCTTGAAAAGATTTTAATGCATAAGTAAGTATAGGAAATGGATTTATGTTGTTGAGCTTGTGGGTTGGTTGGGGAATATTATTTTTTTTTTTGTGAAAAGTAGTAAGGGAAGATTTAGTTATTTACACTTATATACATTTGTTTAGCAGGAAGGTCTGATTTTGTTCAAAGCCAGCCCCTTTCCAGAGAATGCCCAGGGGAAAAAATCTCCATGATTCCTTTAAAGATACATATCAAATTTAAACAAAGTACACATATAGTGTTAATATAGATATATACCTTGACAACAGGAAGGCTATATATCTTGACCAGAACAGACGTTATACTGCATATCTTAACTTCAGTGGAGGTTTGAATCAAAAAGGCATACATAAAGTTGTATAATGAATGCACACTGGGTGTGTAAATTACTCAGAAGAATTTATAAACTTAATCTAAGATGAGTGTATGTGTAAGAAGAATCTCAGGTGCTGATTACTAAGTATCTGTAAATATGATCACATGCTATTAATGGTAGCTCTTGACAACACGTTTTTGATTAGAATTAATATATGATTAATAGCGATATGGGTGATAAAGAGAAGACAGGAGAGGAAGTATTCGTGTGAGTAAAGGTTTGGGTGCATGGGTGTATTGTAAGCATTAACCAGGTAATTTTGCAGGGTAATCCCCGGGAGTTGTGGAGGAAGAGTTTTAAGTTGTGTTTGAAATATATAGAGAGAATTGCATATTTTTTCTATATAGTAGGCATATAGCAAGTCACCATTAGAATTATTTGAGCAACCTGCTATTGCTAGGAATTTGTCAGATGAACAGAGTATGTAAGGAGGAGTTATACCAGAGGAGGAGAAGAAGAGTGCTGAAGGATGGTATGCTTCTGAATACTGAAGTTATATGTGTGTAACTTTTAATTGTTAAATGTAAGGAGACTGTGGAAGTTTAGAGATGTTAGCTGCCTGAGGGATATGCAGGGACTTGTTTTATTAGGAAGACTGGTGGAAAACTTCTCAATTTTGTCATGTAATTGTTCAAGTTTTTTGGGCTGAGTTGATTGAAGGTTGACGAAAACTGAGCAGAGATATATGAAAGTAGGCAGAAAATATTTCCAGGCTTAATCAAACAAGAATTTCTGGGATCTGTACAGTGTAACTAACTACTTAGTAGGAGTCACATATTCAGTGCCCCTCTATGGAAACTCCAAGTAATTTAGTCTGATGAACATTCTTTCCATATGTCATCCTATTTCTTTACTTCTCATATACAGAATTCCCAGGTCTTTATTTCATTTTAAAATGTATCTCCAAATCTTCTGTTCTTGCTTCCAGACCTCTTGAGCCCACTCATTGCCCAGGAACAAACAAATCATTCGTGTGTCTTCCTTGTGACACTTCCAGCATTTATTATCCTTCTTTCTGCCCTTCTTTAACAGTCTCTTGGGGTTAGATATCATCCATGCAGTATTCCCAGACTTTGATCTTTCATTGCCTGAATTGCCTTCTACCAGTATCATACAACTGTTTTCCATTCTTCATTACTTCCCCAATTCTTTCTCATTTTCCCTTCTTTGACCTTTTTCCATATTTCCCTTAACACTTAATATACCTGTCTATCCTTTTACTTCCCTAACCTTTTCTAGCTCCTCTAGGGTGCCATCATCTCTTTTTTGCCCTCTCTTTCTGCCTATACCTTCTCCTGATGCCTTCCCTTTGTTATTTTTTTCTGGTCTCCTTGAGTGCCAAATAGTTCCACCATCAGGCCTCCCGTATTCTACATTACTGTACTAATTTCTCTATTATTTAAGTATTTTCCTGCCATCATTTTTATATCAAATCTTCTTGAGCTATTCCACTTCTACAGATTTCTTTATATTTCTTACCTATCTTTGTCACCCACCCTTCTGATCCCCATAGTTTTTAAGGTTCCCTTCACCTCTAGTTCTTTTACTGCTGCACCAGTCATGTCTTTTAGTAAGTTTCTCCATGTCTCCCTTCCCATTACACTCCTCTGCTTAACCTCCTTCTCATCTGTTTCTGTTCAGTGAATGCTGTTACATGTTATTGCATACACTGGGATATGTGAGCACTCCCAGCACTCACTTTTCCTGTTCATTCTCATTTTTGCCTTACTCACTCTTTTCCCATTACCTTTATTGACTCAGAACTCTTATGTTTTTTTACCCTAGAGTCTATTTGTACATTGCTGAGTAGGTGGAGAATTATTGGTGGTATCTTCATCTTTGGAGCATTAATTCACTGAAGCATGTGTGAGTGCTCCTTCCCCATCTCTGTAAAAGCATCCCTTACTTTTTTTTCAACTTCCTCTATGATTTTCCCTATTGTCTCTCTCACTGTTCTCCCAATGTAGAACCCTAGTAAATGGAGAACTCCTACTATTTTATCTCACCTATCACCCCTTTCCCCTTTCATTTTCTTACTCTTTTGACAATGTTTTTTTCGTACTGAGACCTTCCACTTCCTTAAACCTTTTAAATACCTCCCTTATAGTTCTCAACCCTGACATTAACATACAATCATCTGCAGGCAACACAGAATGATAATTTATCCACTCCTGTTTTTCAAGCATTTTTAAATTGTGACTGAATTCCAGTGCTAGATCCTCAGTCACAAGAGTGAGCAGGCCTGGGGATAGTAGCCAACCTAGTCAGTCCCCCCCACTGTTCTTCTTTACCTGCCTTTGTTGCTGTGTCTTCCACAGAAATTCCCACCTCACCTGACCCAGAGACTCCCCAGACTTCCTGACCCAGAGACTCCCCAGACTCTGGAATAGACTGTCCATAGATGTCAAGCAGAGCACCTCTTTGGCTGTCTTCAAAAGGAACCTTGATGATTGGATGGGAGATAGGAAATTCACCCTGGGGGTCACGTCAGTCGCCTTGCTAGACAGGGGTCCAGGAAAGTAAATAGTGTGGGAAGAAATAGCCATATAATTGTTATGGCTAAGCTTGTATAGGCCTTAGGGCCAATAGCCTAGTACCAACCTATGAACCTATGGACCATATTAAAGGCTTTGTGCATGTCACTGAGTACAATCCCAGCTTTTGCCTTCCTGCTTCTATTCCTCCTCATGCATAAATTCCATCAGGTTCCACCAGTGTTTTTTTCTACCTTCTTTCTCTTCACAAAGCCATTTTCCCTGTTTGTATTATTTTTGGCAATACTTCATCCAGTCTTCCATCCAATACCTTTATCAAAATCTTGATATTTATATTAGTCGAAGAGATAGGTCTATATTTTCCCCATTCTTCCATTTCTCCTTCTTCATTAGATATCATGGTTATCCTGGTCCTCTATATACTTTTAGATAGTTTTCCTGTGCCCTGAATTGTCTTGTCTTCCCCCTCAAGTGGATTCCACATTTCCTCTACTCCTCATTTGTAGATCTGTAAGGGGAATCCATCTGACCCTCCATCTTTCCTATCCTTCACCTTGTGTTAATTTTCCTTATTTCAATCCTTGTCACCTCTGCATTCAGCTTGTCTTTGTTCATTGTAAAGTATATACATCCCTCTAAATTATTTTCCCAGTTCCATTCTGAGATTTCTGTCTCTCCATTTTGTTTGTAAATCTCTCATTATTATTCGGTGTCTCTTCCTGATTAAAAACAGAAAACAGGTCCAAGCAACTGTAGAATTAACACCAGAATTTAATGAAAACTTTAAGTGCTTTTCGTTTGCAATGTATGCAAACTTCATCAGAAGTAAAAACAACTGAGACTACGTCATCCTTTTAAATCACTTAATCAAAAAATGCGGGACAATTTATTAACTGTTACCACTTAACAAGCTACCTCAGGTTCCACCATGCATTGCAAATGAAAAGCGCTTAAAGTTTTCATTAAATTCTGGTGTTGATTCTACAGTTGCTTGAACCTGTTTTCTGTTTTTATCAGTTATTTATGCCGTGGAATTTTAAGTTTGTTATGGCATCTGGTTCAGCAGCAAGTCAGAGTTTTTTTACACCGGATGAAGTTTTTCTACATTCTGGAGATGGCAGTAGTAAATGTACACCAGTCTGTGATAGAAACAACCCTTTTTTGAACAGTAATGTGTTAACATCTTTGTTAAGTAAAATCGATTCCATTTGTACGAGATTGGACCAGCTTGATCAAAACCAGTGGGCTCTTAAGGATCTAATTCCTTCTAACCTTGTTGCCAATAACCTGTCTTTATCTTCCGTGAGTAGTGGCATCCTTGAACCTCACCCGACTACAAATTCAACAACAAATCCAGCACAGCCGCTCAATGGTAATTCACTACAGCCAGGGCAGCAGGAGGCTGTTATCGATGAGTGCCAGGTGGACATGGCAACGCCATTACCAGCTCAAGGCATCGTGGTTGGGTCGGCAAGGTCAACACTAGCTCAGTCGTCTAATCAGCTACTGTGGGAAGGCAACCAGGGTACGACAAACCAACTAGTAAACTCACAAGAGGTCTTTCAAGAGGATGTGTGGGTGAATTTTGTTCACCAGCAGGATCGGTCTGGTGGAGCCCCATCTTTGGCAGTATGGATTTCTGATAACTTTTCTTTTTCCTGGCCAGCACCATCTAGTGCTAATGATTCTCAGTCAGTGAGAGGTAATTTTTCAGATTCTCCTGACATAGTTAATAAGTTGAAATTGTTTGATAACCATCTTTTTAAATTAAAGAAACTCCAATTGGAAATTTCCTACTTTAGGGAATGCTTGGTACAAAGGGTTGTCCCGAAAGGCTTGCATAGGTATCAGTATCCTACAGAGCTTGTAAAAGATTCACCTTTCCACATTGACTTAATAGAGTTGTTTGACCGACAATGGTTTGAACTATTAGAGTTGATGGTCAAATATTACTCTATTTGGGTTGACTCTTTAACCAGTACTGTTACCGACCTGGACAGGAGTATCAATAACAATTTGGAGTTTGCTAGATACAAATATGAATATAGTAGGGTGTTCTCCAGTATAGATCAACACATGAGTAAACTTAAAGCAAACAAAGTTAAAAAATTGGACCGTGACTGTAAGGCATACAACCAGGGTGTTGCGTACCTGGCCCCTTCACCAGCTCAAGTATGGTAGACTGGCCAGGTTTCACATCACCATCAAGAAAAGGAAGTTTATCCTCACAATCATTCTAACAATCTTCAATCAAATCAGTTTAACGGTGAGCATGATGCTCTCAGTGCTAACATTTCTACTGATGCTGTGAATGGAATTAGTAACAGTTGTGAGGTAAATGACAGTGGTTATGGTTTTTCTGAGGTCTGGAGGAGCGAGAGACTGCAAAACGGTCCCCGCGTGTATTATAACAACAACAAACAACAGAATAACCATAACCATAACCAGAATCAGGTTTTTTGGCAAGCCAGCCATACAGGGGTGAGGCCGAAACAACAGAACAGCCTCCAACAAAACAAGGGCAAGTCGAATTTCAACAAACACAAAACTTAATGGTTGTGGTAGATTCCTCTAGTGAGGTACCTTTCTCTGTCTTTCCTACAGTTAGTGTTCTTCAAGAACACACACCTACTCGTGGAGATGAACATTTTTTATTCAGGTCTCCAAGTAATGAAGAACAGTTACAGGCAGGTTCTGTTGGTCCTAAGGTTGTCTGCACTAAGAAGGGGACTTTAGAGTGTACATTTTTTCATCCTCTTTATTTACTTTAGACATTGTGAACTTCTTGGCAAAGGGGCACACTTATGTACCCCAACATCAAATAGATTTGGTCAAGACAATTATTGAAATTAAGTCCTTCACTAGAAAATTGAATTTTCACTTGTTGTTTGGTAATCTTACAGATACACTAGGCAACAACACTTTTCGCATTTCCAACACTTTCAACCCACCTTTACACCCAGTTTTGCAGGTTTTTGAGTAATTATGCGAACTGGACATTAGGCAAATTGTTAAAGGTAGCTCATATAGTAACTACTCTATGAACACAATTCGTGAAGAACGTGACTATTTAAAGTATATTCAATCACAAGACATTCGTGTCTGTAAACCTGACAATGGTGGAGGTTTGGTGGTTTTTGACAATGCTGATTATACTGAGCATATGAACAGATTGTTGTCTAATAATGCTTACCAAATGAGTTCTCGTTCGGAGGTTAACAAGGCTTACAGTTTAATCAAGATGTGTGTTAATGACTTGTTCATTGAGGGTCGAATAGAACAGGACATGTTTTATTTTATGACAACATCTTACCCTAAATATCCATTTTTGTTTGGCATTCTGAAAATACACAAAGACCTACTAGATCCACCCATGAGACCTTTGGTCGATAGTCGTGGTTCCCCCACTTATGCTTGTGCTAAGATCATTGATGCGATGTTGCAGAAGTACATAGTCTTTGAAGACTAAATCTGTAAAGATTCCTGGTCCTTTTTGGCTAAATTTGACAGCTTAGAGTACAATCAGAATTACAATTTTCTCACAATCGACGTCAAGGACCTGTTCACATGCATCCCACATGAGGTCAGCATTGAATGGGTGGCTTTCATGCTGAAGAAACATGGAGCTCCAGGCCCGGAGATTTCTTTAGTGATCGAATTACTCGATCTTGTATTAACAAACAACTTATTCATGTTTAATAATGAATTTTATTTGCAGAAAGTGGGTATAGCGATGGGTTCCCCTTGCGGAGCCAGTGTAGCTAATCTGGTTATGGCGCATTGGGAATCAGAATTTGTTTTGAAGAACATCAAAGTCCAAAAGGATCTTGTATATTACACCAGATACCTGGACGACATATTTATTTTGTTGAACGGGGATCAGGAGACAGGTCGATACATGTTGGAAACATTTAATTAATCAACAGAAATTTTACAATTTACAATTTACATCCACTTTCAATACGGAGGCTGTAGCATATTTAGATATTTGGTTAAGTAAGAATAGAACATCGAATTGTTATATGGCCAAAATTTATAGGAAAAGTACATACTCCAATTCTCTCCTTCATTTTTCTAGTTGTCACCCATTTCACCAGAAAAGGTCTGTCATCAAGGGTCAGCTAGTTAGGGCTTCTCGTATTATTAGCCAGGAGGAAGACTTCATTGAAGAATGTACATTCTTAAAAAAACTTTTTTTTACATCGAGACAACCCGGAATCTTTATTGGACTCCTTGATCGAGGAGGTTAGCTTCAAAATGTTAAGCCAGGTTTACAAACCTATTTTAGCTATCAGGTCACCTGCCCCTGACAGTATAACAGACCCGGTCTTGTTAGTACCGGAGGTTACTCGTGCGTTTACCACTCAGAATAATCAATTATTTCATTTTAGCTTCATAACCACATTTAGTGTACAAAGTTATCTTTGCACTAAAATTTTGCAGAAAAACTGGGAACTGTTTAGATCCAATCAAATGTTATTTAACAAATTTGGTAACACACCTAAAGTTATTTTTATATGTGGTAGAAACCTTAAGAACTTATTGGAAAAACAGCATAGAATAGTTGGGATGAATAAATGTGAGAATTGTAATTATTGCAAAAATTTGGAGGTAGCTAACCTTTTTGTTGTGAATGGCCAGCAATTTAAACTTAAATCTAGGTTTAACTGTAATTCCAGGTTTGTGGTCTACTTGGCCAAATGTACATGCTGTCTGGCCTTTTATATAGGCAAGATGAAGTGAAGACTCCGGGACAGAATGTCCGAACATCTGTATGCTATTGGTCATAATAAGACCGATAATGCGTTGGCCAAGCATATCCAACTTAATGTGGACCACAAATTTAAATTCATGGCCATAGACAATGTGTCACAATACATCAGAGGTGGTCATATACCTCTTAAACTTGAAGAACTTGAGCTTGTTTGGCAAATCAAACTCAATGCATACAATGTTCCAGGTCTCAATGAGTCCTGTTCCATCAGTAGCATTTTAAAACTGAAGAGTTTGCAAAGATGACAGATTATATCAAAGTGTATATGCTTGCTATTACTGTATTAGTACGATTAGTACAAAAGGTAATATCCAGTTTCTAGATATTGGACATTATACTGACGTATTTCGGGTTTTATTATTGTAATGTATTCATTATTTCTTATTTCTTATTCTTTCTTTCATTTTTTATGTATTATTTTTGAATGTTTGTTAATGTTTTTTATTGTAAAAGGTAGGAATATAATTCATTTTATACCTGGTTACATTCTATTCTAGAGGTAGCTTGTTAAGTGGTAACAGTTAGTAAATTGTCCCACATTTTTTGATTAAGTGATTTAAAAGGATGACATAGTCTCAGTTGTTTTTACTTCTGATGAGGTTTGCATACATTGCAAACGAAAAGTGCTTAAAGTTTCCATTAAATTCTGGTGTTGATTCTACAGTTGCTTGGACCTGTTTTCTGTTTTTATCAGTTATCTCTTCCTGATTAGCTCAACCTCTTTTAAATTTCCCTGTTCTCATCCTCTTATCTTCTTCCTCTCTCTCTCTGTCTCTCTCACTCTCTCTCTCTGCCTGTTTGTTCTTGTATTTCTTAACTAGCTGTTTCCCCTTGTGCCTCTCTCCACTAAAAACCATTAGTCCCTCCAGAACCATTATTGGATTTCTTGTTGTGTAATAAACTTACTCTCTGATTTCATTCTTACTGTTTTTTTCTCTTAATCTGTTTTGCTTCCCTTCTACCTTCTTTTCGACCAGCTTCCTTCTGTGCTCTCTCCAGCTTCTTAAATACCCCTCATTCTTTCCTTCTTTTCATTCCTTCTGTGCTTATCAGATTCCTTTGACCGATGATCTTGGTCCGAATCCCAATGCAAGTTTCCGGTTTGTCCCTGTCTTTCATATTTTCTTCTACTGACTCCTTTATTAGCCCTTGCAGTGTTTCATTGTCACTTCTCTCCTTCCATTTTTATTTATCCCACCCCAATCATTTTGTTATTGTTTTCTTTTCCTGTACACTTACATTAAGTCTCACTGCTGCATGATCTGATATGTATCTTTCCTGTATTCGGATCTCTTCCATTATTTCCATTAGGTTTTCCATCTCTAAGAACCTGCATAATGTACTTGCCTGTACCAAACTGTTACTTGTGAAGGTGTGCTCCTTCACATTTGGATACCTATCTATTATTATTCCCAGCTCCCCACTCTCTTCCATTCTTTGGCTTGCTCTTGTATCACACTTTTGTTGTATTACTTCCTTCCACATAACTTGTCCTTTCTGGTAATATGGAGATATTGTTGTCCCCGTATTACCTCTATTCCACCTCTTTGGTCTGCACTCATTTATTAAAACAAGTTCTTGTAACATCCTTCTTCATCAATATTTTGTGCATACATTGTTCCTATTGTTCAGCATGCACTTTCTACCCTTCTCTGAGAGATGATCCATCTACTTACCCCACTTCTCACTTTTGTTGTGGTTGTCTGAAGCACTCTACAAAGTACAGTTGGTATACCACTCTTCCTCTCCCTGCCTGTCTATCCATTTATCCTTTTAGGTAGTCATAACACAATATCATCAAGCCATCACTGAATTTTATTTCTAGCCATAGAACAATCTCTCCTTCTTCCTCTTTAACTTTTCTTGAATTCTTTTGATTCATATAGGACTTGCTAAACCCCAATTTTCCAAGTAAGTAACTGTACTTTCCTTGCTGTTTTTGCCTACCCCTCCCTACTTTTCATTTGCTGACATCTGACATTACCAGGCCTGTGGGTCTACCTTTCTTCGGTAGATGCCTATGGCCATACCCCTCCTTCACATCATTAACTTCTGGATCCAGCCTTTTGGCTTTTGCATGAGCATAGTATGCTTAATACACGCTTACTAACTGAGCCTTTTAGGACTTTCTTTTGTTTTCTTCCAGTGTTGTTCACATTAATACATTACACGCCAATGCCGTATTGATGTCATAATCTTTTTATATTACAGCATTCCCATTCTTGGTCTTCCATCTGCAATGTTGCTCACTGGTCTTGTGCTCCAGCTTCATTTATGTAACTGTCCAACATTTATTTTTGTCTGCAGTTTTACAGTTCCTTACTGTGCTACTTATATACCACTGTTTCTTTATTTCACATTTGTCTATGGGCATTTCTTTACCTTACTATTCCCTCATTTCCACCCATGCATTCTTTTTTATGCTCCTCCAGTTGTTATGTTAACAATAATTACTTTTTTTTTCCTAAGACTTAGGCATTATGTTTATTTCACTCTATCATAAACCAGTAATTATTCATGAATGCCCTATATCGACTACTTTGGAGGCCTGATCTTATGCACTCCTTGATTACATTACACAGGTTCCGGGAATTGATTCATTTCTTCCTATTGTTTGTACAGTGTTGATATTGTATTTTCTGAGGTGTGTTTCACAAACAAAGAATCTGTTTCTTTAAATCCATCCTTCATACACTGTCCAAGTCACCTGCCTTTCAGTGTCCATTCCTTCTACATATTTATGATTTCAGTCTTTTTGCAGTCACTTTCAGTTCTTCTGTAGTCCTGCTATCCACCTCTTTGATTCCTCCATCCAGTATAAATGTTGCTATCCATTTTTTAGCCCCTGGTTTATCCACCAGTTCACTTCTGCACCACTGGAACCATCCAATACATTGTCTCTGCATCTTCTTACAGCTCTCCCTTGTTTGTTTCTGCTTTTGCTTTAATATTTGTTTTTCTGCCTAAATCTCCCTTTGGAGAGGCTTCTCATTTTGCTGTCCCTTTGATATAACTATTTGACTTGTTTCTACTTCACCACCTTGTTTCCTTTCTCATCTCCTTGTGTTTGACTTCATGGTTTGTTTATTTCTTCTCTTTTGCTGGCATGCAGCTCCACTGTACTTCCGAGTTTTATTTTTTTCCCTGCTGGAGTTTTAACCTCTGATATTGCACATCTTCCAAGTGTCTCTGCAGCACCTCTCCTACATCTCAGTTGACTCTCCTAGTCCACAAGCTCTGTGTGATACCTTTATTTAGATTTTTGCACATCTTCCATATTACATAACTTAAACTATTCCCCTTTCTGCTGTACTTTCAGAATTTAACTTATTTTATTTATTTTATTTTTATTTTATTTTACATTTGTTTAACGGGAGAGTCTGACTGGGTGATCTGCCCATTTTCAGTGGAGGCCTGGGTAGAAAAGTTGCATACAGTACAAACTTAACAATAAGAAACATACACTTAAAAAATGTACATGCAAAATATACATAGGAAGATTGACCATAGAGAAAAGCATCATACAGTACAGCAATGTACACATACAAATATACTTCAAAAATATTATTGTAAGATATGTATAAGAAATACTTCATAGGAATTTGAGGAGAAAGTAGTTAGAGGGAAATCAGTTCTTATTTCCCATTAAGGAATAATTGTAGGATCAAGTGAAACACTTGTCAAATAGCCAAATGCCAGTATTTGGGTGAATATAAACTGAATATGTGCAGTAGCCTGTGTGAGGTGTCTGGGGTACACTAAGATATTTGATGTAGTGGGAGTTTAACCTGGGTCTGAGCAGGTATACTTTACTGGGCACAAATAGAGTACAAACAGTGAATTATGGTTCTGCAGACGATCACCAAAAAATGATTGAAAAGTCAGTCTACAACCCCAATGCAATAATTAAAATTAAAGCCAAATGCATTTTTATGTCTAGATAGAAACTGCAATAGTTATTTTTAAGGTTTACAGTCAGTCTGTGTCAGATTGTGAAGATAGCATTTGCATAGCCATACGGCACTCTGAGAACTGGCCTCCTTCATTTAAAATATATGAAAGAATGAGAAGAGAATATTTCACAAGACATCAAGGCTATCCATATAGCCTTGGACATAATAAACAGACTGATGCACAGCACAGTCATCTACAGATTAAATTCACTACATCCAGACATGACCAGTACTTGAACTCTATCCAGCATACACTAAGACTACAATAAGATGAAATGAAGGGAGCAACAAGAATGGGCAACAATGCATACCATGTCCATTAGTGATCTGCAGCCCACAAAGAACAAATGGAAGCTAAAATTAATGAGATAGAGAATCAGGAACAAAAAAACAAACTCAGTATTCTTGGACAGCCAGAAAGAAATGAAGGTATGGCTACCCTAGCTTTTATTACAAGAGAGCAAAAGGCATTATATGGGAGGTACAATAGTCACCAGTTGTTGAGAGAGCACATTGTATACAGTCAAGACACATCAATCCACTATATCCCAGACATTTTAATCGTTAAATGCCTCGACAACAATGATACGATGAGAGTAGTAAGGGAAGCATGAAAATGAAATAATAATCTTAAAATAGCTGGGTAGCTGGTTTGCGCGGCAGTAGACTATGACGTAGTGCTATTTGCAAAGCAGAAATTCTTACTGCTACATTAAATGAGCTCAGGAGTTAAGATCTTGCATTGTGCTGAGATACCCTGCAATACTGCAAATTCTGAAGGGCACACAGAGTTTACAATTTATGATGCCTGCTGATGTTGATGGCTTTTTTAGATAATGTGAAGGAACTCATAGTGAAAAAAAAAACATATGAAAGGATAACTAAAATGCTTTCAGCCAGTGTAGACAGTCAATGGCAGGAAATCCCTAGTAATGGATCATCAGTCAAGCTGCCTGCTCTAAATAAGGAAAAGCACTCTACCAGAATATTGCTAAAGAGGCAAGTTATGGGGGGGGGGGACAAAGATAATTCACACAAGGAACACTGCTCTGCTCACAGACAACAGCAACTATTAAACCATCACAACATGAAGGTGGAATGGACTTTGACAGCCCAGAAAATTCAGTTGGGGAAATTCAGGATTTGGAATCTAGCTGGATAGGACCATCACCTAATAAAGTACAAATATACTCCAATAAATTAAAAGGCAGAGTAAAGTGGTGCAATAGGAAATGTGCATATGTAATGGTGGAATGTCAAACTTACTTAAGTTCCATGTTTTTTTTTCTCATTTGTTCATTCTTCTTTAGGGGGTCATTGTACTAATCTGCAGTGACAAACCCATATCAAGATATACATGTTGTGTCTTTCAGCTTTTCCTGGTTAGGGGTCGCCACAGCAGAACTCCGGTCTGGTAATGATTGGCAGTAGATTTTTACATGCCGAGTTGCCAGCCCTGACACACAACCTTCAACGAAGGTATGCCCATTCACACATGTCTCCACACAGAAGACGCTCTAGCTGAGAATCGAACAGGACAACATCTTACTGTGAGGCGACAACGCTACTGCAGTACCACCACCGCAGTCCATATCAAGATGTACATATTCAGGTAAAATGGGACTATGTTATGTAAGTACCTTAAGATATGTTAATAGATAAAGCTAATGTTTTTTTGTTTGTTTTCTTTTGTCACTGCAACCTCAGATCGTAATACAAGGATTATACTCAAGGTTAAAATGCAGGCATTCTACAATAATGCATATGTATATTTATATTATTGTAGTAAATGGAAAGACTGGATGGATATCAAGAGACAGTACTTGTTTTGTGTGGGGTGGCATTACAAACAAAAGGTCAAAGGAGAAAGAGAACACAACATCACATAAAATGACTTAAGGAATTAGCAGTTGGACATTTAATGGGCAAACAAGTGGTCATTAGGGATTAGGATGGTAAATGCCCTACAGAGTAGCTCCCATTACAGCTAAGAGTTATCATTAAATATTCCGGGCCTCTACGGACAGATGAATAGGCCATACTAAAGTAACAAGTAAGAGAACTGTCACAGGGATGGCTCCTAGTGGTTTGCTAGCCAATTTACAGCCAGCAGACAGATATTTGCCTTCAACAGAGTTGTTATCTATACCACAATGAATTATACAACACTATATAGGCACTGGCCAAGATGTATCTTGCCTGTGTGTCTGTAAATATAACTTATCGTTGAGATAATTGAACAAAATAAAATAAGAAAACATAAGAGTAGGTGAGAAAAGTGTCAACTGTGGTATCAAAGATGTTAAAATATTGGCCCTATAATTAATCACTGGGGTACATCTACATTAACTGAGTCTGCTGTAGATAGAGATTCTGATCAATGGGAAGAGTATCTTCAGTTCAAAAGATAACTTATGCACCACATAGTAAGATGAGAACCAGAACCTTGACTGCTGTGAAGTGAGGTGAGGAGTCGATAGCTGACTGTATCAAACACTTCTGTCAGTTCAGGATAGACAATAAAAGAAATATATAAAATAATAATTTTATTTATTTATTCTATTTTATTTAGCATTATTTTACTGAGTTAGTCTGGATGGGATGTTAAGCATATTACATTTCAGTGGAGTCCTGGGGAGAAAAGGTCCACATATAAATGTAAGAATAAGATGCAGATAAATGCAAGTAAAGCATTTCAATAAGTAAACATAAATAAATAAAAGTAGTTAAATATGTAATTAGCAATGCCTTGGGACAAGATTATGATTGAGCAAACAAAATTCACAGTCAGTCAAATACAGAAAAGTACAAGTTTGATAGGATTACTAAACGCAACAAATGAAACTAAGTAGTCAGTACAAAGTGTACCATAAGTAATTATGATTTTTAGAACAGTTCAAAATTTGCCAAATGAGGATTAAAGTAATTAATCAAGGAAGCATAAAATGAATAATGTAATAGACTCAGTACATGTTTGGTGAAAGGAAATGGGGAAATAGAACAAGATAGTGAAGGTACTACAATAGTGTTTTGTGGAAATAATTTAGGAAAACAAGGGTGCTTGGGGTTAGTATATTTGATATTAGTCAGGTATATGGCATGAATACATCTAGGATTAGTTGAGATGTTATTTAAGATGAATTTTAAACCTAGGACGTTTAGCTAGTCGTTTGAGGGAGGGAAAAATGGAATTCTGCAGACAGGTTACATAGTTGGAATAGAGGGAATGTAAAACAACAAATCAAAGTGACCACCATGGCTACAGGCATAAACTTTAATAGATAAAAATAAAATAATAGTATAAGTGCTTTCACAGTCAGTGCTTCTTCAGATCCACATACAAATTAAAATACACCGCACTAACATATAATATAAAACATAAAGGAACCAATGCCTGAAATACAGAACAACCAATAAATGAAAAACAATTAATTCAGTAATGCAGCACCCTTTTTGCATTAACACCTGGTGGTTTATCTGCCTGTAATGTGGCAGTCCATTTAACCTCGGACACTTCTGTTCTATTAAATAAATCCCCACCTCTTATATCATCTGATACAAAGTTGCACTGCAGTAAAAATAAAAGAATGACCATTACTGAAAGAACTTGGATAGCATTTTCAGAGCACTTTTAAGTTGAAGGTCGTATCTGGACATTAAGGAAACCCCAGTTTTAAGTGAGTTTCTAGGGATTAGTAAATGGACCATTGAAACTATAAACTCATATACTTGAATGCCATCAATTACCCTGATTAGAGTAAATAATGTAGCAGTGTACTTAGGATGGGGCAAGCTTA
Organism: Protopterus annectens; assembly: GCF_019279795.1. Taxonomy (NCBI): domain Eukaryota; kingdom Metazoa; phylum Chordata; order Ceratodontiformes; family Protopteridae; genus Protopterus; species Protopterus annectens. Next base: position 1,713,913,476 of record NC_056733.1, read on the forward strand.
GACTTCTGTTTCTAGACATTGTAGAAACACTATTCTGTACTTAGAGCAACTTCATATGGGGAACAGACAGAGGAAATGGAATACCTTGAAAGGTGTATGGAATTTAAGAGATGAGAAGAAACCTAGGATAGATAAGATGGTGAAACAATGCAAGTCCCTGAAAATAGACTTGATGCCTAGGTTGGACTGCCATGTTAGATAAGGTGGAGGGTTGCAGTAAGGGAGAGCAAGACAACGTCAAGGAAGAATGCTATCAGAGATGTAGAGCATATTGCTAAGGGCTAAACCCTTCTTTCTGAATAAATGTTGGCATGGTTAGTGAAGGGGTCTGGGGCTGGCCATCCCAGATCTGATTTGGTCAAGATTAATATTGTTGACAAGATATGCTACCAGATCTGGAAAGTTTTGTTTCTATGTGTGTCAGTGCCTTTTCAAATATTTTATATGCCAGTGAAGCTGGATATTATGTTTCCTGTAGCCTCCCTTCAATAATGGACACGTAATAACCAATGAAACAGAGAAATGTAGACACATTACACAAAAGCTACATGATATCTGTGATAAACGTTGGTTAGGGAAAGTTGTTATAGCAGATGTCTTGCATTTGATAGGATATGATCCCCATTTTATTTTGAGGGCCAGAGTATAATTTACTATATCTCATTTTATTAGTGGCCAAGATGGACATGACTTCATCCTGGAAGCAAGCTCTAGACTAATGCTCCAGGAGGTTAGGTAGCAAGATCTTGATAGGGATGATCCCAAACTTAGGAATAACATGTATCAAAAGTGAGCAGACCAATCAAGGTTTTTTGTTGCTCTCTCTCCTGCAAAGTGTAATATTTTTTGCCTTATCTATCAGCAACTCAATCAACAACTCATTGTATGGCTTAAATTATTTTTTTCTTTATTTGCTTTCCAAACATGTTGGATGTTGCAATAATTAGTTCTAATGTTATATTTAATCCATATTATTGAAAGTTGGACTTGTATCTTTTAGTATGTTATTAAATGTCATGAGGGTTTGCATGTACTTGTATATAGTTTATGCATCTCTTAGTTATGTATCTTTTTTCTTGTTAAATCTGTGTTGATATGGACAGATATTTGTAACAAAAAATTATGTACGTATTAAAAGGTTTGTGAAGATAGGTGAAGGATGCCAGCCTAGCCAGATAGAATTTTGTAGGTAATTCTGTCATTTACAAATATTAATGTAAGCCACAGGCTTGTTCTCTTAAATGTGAAAAGACTGTATTGGATGTTGAACTGTAAAAATGTAACAACAGTGCACTCTGCTGTAAGAAAGCTGATAAGTCAAGCATTTCATGACTGTCATTGATCTCAGGGCTTGGAGCCGAGATGTCTGGATGAAAGAATTCTGGCTATTGTTTTGAGATCAGAGTTAATTTTAGAATTTGCATGTATGTTGTTGTGTCTTTCGGCTTTTCCCGGTTAGGGGTCGCCACAGCAGAACTCCGGTCCGCTAATGATTGGCAGTAGATTTTTATGTGCCGAGTTGCCAGCTCTGACATACAACCTTCAAAGAAGGTACGCCCATTCATGCATGTCTCCACACAGAAGACGCTTTAGCTGAGAATCGAACAGGACAACGTCTTACTGTGAGGCGACAATGCTACCGTAGCACCACTATAATTTCTTTTATTGCTCTGGCTTCCTGACCAGCTGCAAGATCAAAAGGGCTATTAACCTCTGAGTTTTTGTTAGGCTGGGAACCAGAAAGAAAAGATGTAATCTGAAATGAATCAGTGGTAATGTGTTATCAATTTAAGGACAGAAATGAGGGCATTTAGCATTTGTCTTGAAAACCTCCAACATCACCAGGACTGTCTTTCTCTATATGTAAGTTTATTTTAGAACTGTGTTTTCTCTTAGGTATAGCTAGGAATTAGAAAGATTAGATTATTTTTTCTGTACTGATGTCAGAACTTTTTCACTGTATTATTTTAAGTATTTCTCTGTGATCTCTGAACTCTTTACTAACACTGTGTAGTAAGAAGTATTGTCTTGTGTTTTTATTATTTATTATTAAATATTTTAAACTTTTCAACTGAAGCTGTTTTGTGTAAAGATAATTTAAGCTCTAAGAGCACATTGCATGTATTTAGTGATATTGTACAAAGCCACTCCAATAGCATTGCTGTTCAGTCACACTTGCCATTTGGATAATAATATCGCACAGTATAATTGGACAACCTTCATAAAGGCCTTTTCGTAGCTGATAAATATTAGTGGGTGGTACTACCTTATAGGCTGGATAAAAGGGGCACAGCTGGAGAACCTGTGCCAACCTTCCCCAGTAGTGTCTGTGTGGTTGTATATAACTCTTATCTCAAGTGTCTGCGTGTCAGCTACTTGGGTAGGGACATGAAGCACTAGTTGGACAGAGAGGGTGTTGAAGGTTTTAGCTTGCCCACTAGGCTGAGATCTGGACCCTATAGCTGTGCCAGTGGGGAGTCTTATTGGGGACCTGGAGAGAAAAGGAGAAACCATCCCCAGACTAACTGTGATCTCTGTGTGCTCTTAAGGAAAATTGTACTTTACTGTGTGTGTATTTATTATCCTTTCCCTATATGGACACCGCTCACTGGTGCTAGTGGTGAGGATTGAGGCTCCTTGATTGCTGGGCCAGTGCACGGGTGTCACATATTAATTGGTGTTAGTGGTGAGGATTGAGGCTCCTTGATTGCTGGGGCAGTGCATGGGCGTTGAGTGAATATGTATGAATTATACCTAATAAAATATAATATATATAGCTCTCATTCTCGCTTACATAATCAAGATGTTCTCAGTTATGTTCTCAAAATGTTGTACCGTTAATCTTTTTGGAGGATAGAGATTTATAATACAGATACCTAGCTATCTTTGCTCTGATTCCTAGATAAGCTTCTTTCACTTCTGCTTGGCAGAAGACATTTATGCTCCAGCTTAACAATCTAAACACACAGTAAATACAGTAAAAATGAAAGAAAGAAAAGTTACTTCCCAAAATGATAAACAAGCCATACTGTGTCTGAATAGATTAAAATGGAGTCTCGGCCCTTCAAACAGGCCACTATAATTATTCACACTTACAAAAGTACAGCAGTTAACAATAAAATTTAACAACACTGAGGAAAGGATATCAGTGTTAGTATTTCTGAAAGCTTCCAATGGTGGTATGAGCTTATACCCAGAATCTAGTAGGGAGTGATGTAAGGCAAACTAGTTACAATGCAAGGTTTAGTATGTCTCACCCCTCCCAGCACAAATGCACACACACACACACACACACACACACACACACACACACACACACACACATACTCGTAATATTTTTTTCAACACACAATTCAGGGCAACCATGTTTCAGGACCATGCCTACCAATACAAGACATAGACATCTCAGCAATGAGATCCCATTAAACTAAGTGCTGTAGCCCCACATTCTAGGACCTGAGGTCAGATTAAATTATCTACACATATTGTAAAAGCTCCATGATACTGTAGGGAGTTAGCCAGCTGTAATAGGATGACTGAAGAATCCAGAATATTCATACAGTCCAATGTGTCCTTTTTAAGATCTGACAATATGTAAAAAAAAAAAATAGTATGTTTTATTTAAGAAAATTCCCCACTGGTTACAATCACTGTGCTGCACTGCAAGTTTTGAACCATTTGAAGTAGCTTTCTTTCTGTCAGACTCTCAGCCATTTACTGCTAAAACACTGGAAACAGTTCAAGTATTGACATATCAAAATGGTAAGTCTTGGGGCATTTATTTAGCTCTGATATCACTCAAGAGCAATAGGTGTTGTCTCTTAACTGGCCTGCCTACCAGACCCAGGAACTTTAGCAGATGCTTCCACAGGAAAGTACAATGTCACTGTGCCTGTCAGAGTGATCATCTTTAATATGAATGGATATAAAAATCTAAAACACCATCCCTTTTCTTTGCAATATCTCATAATAAGTCTAAAGACAATAAGACAATTAGGCACTTCCTAGTCTTTGTTTATTTATTTATTTTACATTTGTTTACCGGGAAAGTCTGACTGGACACAGGTTCTTTTTCAGCGAGGCTCGGGGAGAAAAACTCCAGATACATTTTAGACAGTTCTACATAGGTCAAACAATTACAAATCACATATTGCACAGTTCAGAGTTTCACAGGTCAAAAAGGTACAAATCACCAGGTTATATAGAATAGATATCTATTAATAATAGTTGGCAAAAGATGACATTCAGCAAAAATACAGCGAAAAACATTTGCAGATATTTTCACATATCAGAAGATAATGAGGGACTATAGTAGATAGTTTCATATGTAGGTAGTGCCAGTATAATACTTCACATAGAATCTTTGAATGTTATTTGACAAGTATAGTGTTTTTATTATATATCCAGGTAGATGGTGCAGTTATAGTAAACATATTTGATGGACTATTTGCTCTATGGAAATTAGATTGAGATTAGGTTTAGATGGGGGATGAGTAGATGACCAATGTTTATCCTGGAGAGTCACAGGAGCATAACCAGGAATCCATAGAGTATGCTTTGAGAAGCTTTTTGAATTGGGTAGTGGAGCACATGGAGGTTAGGTGGTAAGGTAAGGTGTTCCAAGCGTTAGCTGTGGAATAGCTAAAGAGAGATTTTCCTGCATCATTGTTATGTTTGATGAGTTCTAGGTGGTTTTGGGTGCTGGATCTTAAGGTTCTAGTGGTGGAATAAGGTATAATTAAATTTTGTAGAGTTGGAGTAATTAAAATTTTGGTTGGTTGGTAGTATATTTTATGTGCAAATGACAATTGTTTGAGTTTCAATATATATATATATATATATATATATATATATATATATATATATATATATATATATATATACATATAGTAATAGCCTTAGTTGAAAAGTTCTGTTCATAAAACACTCTGCTGTCACTCACCTAAAGCTTTACAACAGCAAATTAACTTGCTCCCTCAGCCCACACATTGCAAATCTCACAACAGATGGTGTTGATATTCATGCTATAATGCTTTGTGGCGAAAACACCCTATGTGCACTTTCTATGTTCATTATGTCTTACTGCATGATTGTCCATTCCACTATTGTGGTCTTCATCAAAGACACACAGTCTTTAATTTCCACCAGATATAACATTCCTGTAAATTGGGAGATTATTCCTCCAAACCTGGTCATTTTTATTAATCAGAGAAAATTCAACCATTTTCAGTACTGTCTCAATCTGTGCTGACCTTTCCTGCACAATAGCCACTGAGTTATCTAATTCTGTGATTTGGTTGACATGTTCAGTTCACCATCCTCTATCTCCTCTGCTCTCGCGTTCCATTCCTTCTGCATATTAAGATAATATAGCATTGTTTCTCTGTAACCTTAGTGCTAGTCACTCAAATTTGCCATCTGCAGAACTAGTAGTAAAGTTAGCCATATCCATAGATTCCTTAGAGACTGACACTAGCTTCTAACTGGATAATGCAAACTTTAGGGTTGGGTCCTTTTTTATTTTTATTTATTTATTTTTTTTATGCCCATACAACATCCAGCCTTTTCATATAGCAATCCAGTCTTGCAGAATTGCAAAGACAGTATCCTACAAGTCAAGTTCTACGCTTGTGAAGTGAAAGAGGTTGAGAGGAGAAAGGCAAACCCATGCTTAAAATTTCTCTATATTAACCAGAAGTCATATTGGCTGTTTTAGAGGTACATTCACATTGGTTCTAGTGTGGGATGCTTATTAGTAGAGAAATCATTAAAAGCTGAGCAGTAGAGACTAGGTGGTGTATACAGTATACACAAAGAGAGTAGGTTTATTGAAGAGGGAGAGTTAGCATCTTTTATACTAATAATACAGCAGAAATGACACAAAGCAGTTTGTGTCCCCTGCTATAAATTAAAGACAAGGGTGGAAATTGAGGGAACTTTCTGAACAGGCTTGTTAAATATACAGAAATCCAGACACTTTTGTTACATGGCTAGAAATGCTCCAGGGTATGGTAATTACATTTAAGTGCCAACAAACATGCAGTGGTTGTGTTGTTGCCTCAGAGCAAGAGGTTCTTCGATTTGATTCTCGGTTGAGGTGCCTTCTGTGCGGAGTCTGTATGTCCTCCCTGCATCCATGTGGGTTTTCCCTGGGTGCTCTATTTTCCTCCCACATTACAAAGACATGCATCTGTAGTGTTTCTCCTCAGGCCTCTACTGAAAATTGGCTTTGTGTCAAGTTGGACTTTTCTGTTAAACAAATGTTAAATAAATAAATAAAAATAAACATAATACAAAACCCATACCTCTGAGGTACACAAACTAAAAGTCATACTGCTAAGGATGGCACTGATTACACTTTAGTTGTAAGACTCCTCTCACTTCTATTGCTTTCCATGCAAAGTAAATTAGTGAGTTAAGCAATGAGGAAACCTTACCAGTTTAAAGAGCACGGCAGCGAATTTCCTGTTTTGTTTTTGGGTACAACACAATCTTATATGATGAGATTCAGTTCTGAAGTGGTGAAATCTGAAAACCAAACGAGAAAGAAAGAGAGAGGGAGAGAGAGATGACAGATAGACAGACAGATGAGCAAATGGAAGATGCCTTAACAGGTAGAAAAGTAAGGAAGTCAGTTCCCTATTTTATTTGAGGTATAACCTCACCCATGTAAATAGATTCATTTCTGAACAGATAAAATCTGAAGATGAAGGTAGGCAGACAGAAAGCAATGCAGACTGACAGACAAGGAGAAATACTGGGTACACCAGAATAAATAAAATAAGATAGTATAAAGATTAAAAACTGCAAATTCAAGCAATTGAAAACTTTAATGTGTAGAAAATGCAAGGAAAGTGAAAGAAATAGGAAGTGATAGATTCAGTTCAATCAATAATTTGAGAAAAGTTTGATTATTTTTTTAGAACAAGTAATGAGCCAAAATAAATGAGTTATCCAAAGAATGTAGTGTATCTGAGACTAGGTAGAAAATGTATTTTACTGGGAGCTAAAAACAACAGAAACTATATAAGATTTAAAAATACATTAAACTGGAAAAACAGAACTTCTGAAAAAAGGGTATTGTTGTGCAGCAGAAGTAAAGCAGAAGAGTCAAGCAGCTGTCTGGGTAGATTCATCACTTGGTCACTTTTTTCCATCAGCTTTCATTTCTGCATTCCATTTTAATTATACCTTATTTTGCAAACATTTCCATGCATCAAATGCACATCTGAGTCCTGAACTCATATTTTTTGAATTACATGGGCGGCACGTGTTCTGAGTACCCAAATGATTTTCTTTTATATATACCTTGCTGTTTCAGTGCTTTATTTCATGGGATGTTTATTAAAAGAAGTGGCACAAGCATAATTACAACAGCACACACACACACACACACACACACACACACACACACACACACACACACACACACACACACACACACACACACACACACACACACACACAGGCAAAATAACATTCATGCTTTAGTTACACAGCCCTTAATAAATGTGATTGCCTTTGTTACTCTAGTAGGTACACTATCAGGGAATACTCCTTTTTGAAACTATTTTTTTTGTAAGGCAAGTTAAGAAATGCAAAAGATATAAGTGCAAAATGCTAAATGACAATGACTTTTAACATAAATATAGCATCAAGTATACTGTCCACTTCAGGAACAGCATGTGTGACTGGGGAACACAAGTAAAATAACTAGTACAGCCCTCACAAATATTAGAAAGAAAGAATACATTTAAAGACGACAGCAGTTCTTTGGGTCTGTGTGTACCAAGCACAGGAGTAGTGAAGGTTTTAAGAATAAATTGCATCTTATACTTGTAAACACCAGTGTCTGCATACATTAGTTGGCTTCATAGTAGGAAGGTAGCAGATGACACCAAGTATATTCATAGTGATAAAAAATATGTATTATAACAAATAAGAAAGAAAGAAGATGCGATGTCCCCAGTGCCAGTCAGGTACACTACAAAATGTAAAAGGCAAGATTTATATCATATTGAGGAAGTACGTCTTAACTTGGCTATCCTTAGGGCAATGCATGATATAAATGACCACATAACAAATCAAATGATCAATTTAAATAAAATACAGATCAGCACCAAAACTATTACTATTGAAAGCTACTGAAACGCTTACAGAAAACAACATAAAAATAAATATGTTAATCAAAGATGCATGACAGCCAAATGAGTGCCTAAGCTTTTTGTTTTTAATATGCAGAAGAGCTTTTCTAAGGTGATCATTATATTAACTTCACTTGGACTACAGTTGTCTCCTTTCTGAGTGGCCAGCATATCACCATGTGATGCATTATGAAAGCTGTTAGAAAGAACTCTGGGTGACTAGAGATGCAGTGTGAATTCCTTTGAAGTGCTAGTGCATTCGGAGCAGAAGGAACAGCTTGGACACAGCTCAAAAGAGCGTACCAGTCTGCATGACTTCGGTGGAATGGCAAAATCATAGCAGAAACTCCTAAGGTAAGGATCAGCTCTCTCTTTTATGAGTAAGGTTTTTTTTTTTTTTACATGCAACAATACTCAGTAATCAGAATGTAAAAGCTTGTTTTTTTTCAACCAAAGTCTTCTCATGAGCAGGCTGTGACTACATTTATATTCTGTACATGCCCTTCTACATCTTTTTGATGTAGGTGAATATTTGCATGTCTGCTGGTGTGCTGGTGATTGAAAAGAACTGTAGAGCGTCACAGCAAGCATAATTTAAAGAGGCACAGGAGCTGCAGACTGCTGCTATAGGGTATTTTAATGCATGTTAGCTTAATCATGATGATTACTGTTTGAGGCAAGACAAGAAATGTTTTAGCTCTGAATCCACAAGTCTGCAATGGAATAAGTTACTGAAGCCTGGGAAAAAAATATATGTTTTATCTATAAAAATGAAATGTTAATATATCTCATATTTGTAATGTCAACTTTTCTTACCCTTTTTATTAATTTCTATTCATGCTTGTCATATTTAATACTATAGGCTGTAATCCAATTATTCTGCTATTACCATGGCTATCTTTGAGTAGAATTTGAGTGCACAGTGCTGAGGCAATTTATGGATCTTTCTGTTTTTTTTTTTATTTTACTTTTTAATAAATGAAACATTTGAATTTTACAAATGGAACAGTCTTTGATAAGGCCAGCATTGAAGCAGAAAGAAGATATTCTTAAAATTGCTAAAATAAGAAAAAAAAGTTACTCAGCTGTGGCCCTTTGTTACTCTAGCAGGTGCATTAAGCAGTAAACAGTAATTACTGATAGTTTTTTTTTTCAGGCAGGTTAAAGAATGCACAAGGTATATTATTGTGATAATGTTCCAGATATGTATCTGAAACAGAAAGGTATAATCTCCGCTGAATTCACCTGGCCACTTACCAAATCAGTAATTGAATCTGCATTACTGAGGATAAATGCAAAGACGTTAATACTAATTCAGTGCGAGCCCACCCCACCATAACAAATGGGTCATGAAAGTACTTGAAAGATACTCATGTGTCGGATATAAACAATTGTAATAATCATGTTTCTGGTGGTAACCAGTAACAGGGTAGATGTGAACCTGTTCTAATATAATCAGTCACTGGAAGTTGGCTCAAATGCAGCTTTACCTTCTAAAAGACACTAACAGGTCTCAGAATAATTAATAATAATAATAATAATAATAATAATAATAATAATAATAATAATAATATGAGTGAATTTGGCATCTATTTCCTTCTTTCATTGTTATGCATACTTTACACTGAGCTAGAATTTTTGACATGTAATGCTTGGAAAGATTTCAGGTTCACTTTTGTGGATATAAAACTTTTTATTGCATTTAAGGCTTCACATTTTGAGTATTCAGTATTCAGTTATTGTTATTCAGCACACGGCTTGACAGGAAAAATACCCATGAAGCAAATCTACCCTTCATCATCTGCCAGTCACAGATAGCCTTCTAGACTCACCCTCCCTGTTACTGATTTCTCACTCATTGCTCTCTGTCATGATGTCCCACAGAGTGTAGCTCTGGAGCTGTTAACCGTCAAATTCGGTCACTCTGCTGGAGACCAGCTGCATCTTTATGTGAGCTCTCCTCTTTTGTACCTAAACTCCTGCTCTGCCTCACACACTTATATATCTGGACTGTCTCGACTTTGTATCAGACATTTCTATTATCCCCTTAAATTTCTTTTGGTGAGGGGGAAGCTCTTCAAAGCATGAGATAATGCATGTTCATTCATGTTTAACCAACTGTATTTCTACCTCTAAATCTCTCTCTCTGTTTCTGATACACCCCCCCCCACACACACATGTAAAGACGCACATGTACAAAGGCAGACACGCACACTTGCATACAAACATAAACACTCACACACACACACACACACACACACACACACACACACACACACACACACACACACACACACACACACACACACACACACACAGTGAGTAGAGTCTGTATTTGGGAAAATACACTCTTCTCTGTATTTCCTTGCACTGTAAATGTAACTTGATGTTAGTGAGACTGTATTAACTAAATGTTGTTTTTTTGTGTTTATACTCAGCTTTTTATTCATCGGTTTGCTGTACACCACTACATTACTCACGTCAGCACATAGTCAGTAGGAATACATTATATAAATTAATGCACTGATACTGTTATATGGAAGACAGTACTGCCAACCTGACATAAGGAGGTGCTGCAAATTCAGTACAGGTCATGACCCAAAATCTACACAAGACCTTGTAGAGCCAGTTCCCTTGAGAATATTGGAGAAAAGAATTTTAGAGAGATCACCAAACTATGCCAATCTAATGTATGTTTAGCAATATCCACTGAATTTATAGGTGTTATATAATTAATGCATTATTTGTGACCATGGGACAAGAGATGGCTATAGTCTGACATAATGGGAAAGTTAAACACTGAAGAGGGATGTAGACAAAACATTTTTATAATTATCTTATGAACACTTTAAGCAGTATTACAAATTCAGGAAATTCCATTATTCTTGGCTGCCAAATACCATAATGGGAAAACATGTAGGCAAGATATATATATATATATATATATATATATATATATATATATATATATATATATAGATATATATATATATATATATATATATATATATATATATATATATAGATATACACAAGCAAAAATGCCCTAAAGGGTAAGCTGTACTAGTAAGAAATGGACTGCTCAAGGCCATGATGAAAGAGTTTTAGGTGTTTCTACCCAGGGAAGTTTGCATTCCACAATACCAGTAACCCCAGTATGAAATATTACATATATAAAATGGGTGATTATTAAATCCTTAAGTGACACAAATGATGGTGCATACTTTCTCTGGTGTGCAGTTTTCAGTATTAAGAAAATGGTTGTATGTAGACGGTGCCAGAGAATAATATTGCTGTGTTGTGTATGGTGTGTTTGCCTGTGTGTGCTTGCATGCTTGTGTATGTGTGTATGCTGAGCAGTTTGGATCCCCTTTCCTTTGGTAACTGTGGTTTTGAATTGTTGTCTTTACTATATTGCATGTGGGACACCACAAAATGTATTTCTTCTTCATAGCTCTTGGTTCTGCCATTTATCAGCTGGAGTAGGTTCCAGCCATGTGTAATTGTTTTTGACAGGTGCTGTGGTTTCCCCAGCATCCTAAAAGTGTGCTAAAGGTGAATTGCTGATCCTCTAATTGCCTATTGGTGTGACATCCCAATCAGAAATAGTTTATCTGACTTGGGCTCAATGAGTGCCAGGACAGGGTGTAGCACACTTGCAACCTTGAAGTACATTAGCTGTAAAATTAGAGAATGACAACATGAATGTTGCATGTACCACCTGATTTTATTTGTCACTTGCTGTTTTCCTACATATTCCCTTCTGTGCTTGTTATATGCATACATGTACATGTTTAGAACAAATAAAATGCTTAATATTTCTGAACCTGTCAGCACTGCTACAGTTCTACTCGTCTTAATTCCTCTGCCCCCACTTACTTTAATTATGTTACTTAGCAAAACTCTTTTGGTATGCAGATGTATTCTTTATCTTTTTTAGACTGCATCATATGCTGTGTTTGTTTTCCTTAATGAAATTGTGTTGTTTAACAATAACAGTAGTTTGCAGTTGTTTCCTTGATGCAAATTAGTATTTTCATATTTTTTTAATATGCTGCCAGATTTCTGTTACTGGTCTAGATTCAGTTCTATACTATGAACTCCACTGAAAAGTATTGATAGATGGCTGTCTAAATACAGACTAGTAGAAAATATCTGACAAAGAAAAGTGACAGACCTGTGAGACATATTGCAATGCACAGTTAAGAGTATGACAGAGTGTTCCACTTGATTCAGGACAAAACTTTTGTATAGTGTAGCTGAAAGAAAGAGCTCATGCCTGTTACACTGCAGTGATTCCATGCTCTATTTTCAGCTTACTGCCTAACGTATAGTTGCTTCCGCCCATTCTCTCCTTTATTTTCTCTGTCCATTAACAAGCTACAGTTGCACTCCTTCCTGACCTAAAAGGTTGCCCTTTTCCAGGCAGTTGTATGGTAGTCACTTCATTTCACGTGATGAACAGTGCCTCAAAAAATGTCACTGTAAAACCCTTAACATGACAATACTGACTTTTGATAGTATATTAGTATATGTATATAGTATATATGTAGTATATTCACAGACATTGTTACCATTCCCAGAGAAAAGATGTAACACATTTTTAGTCCTTCTTCATATCACTTCCCATTAAACATTATCCTGCTTCTTCATTTAGACTGACAAAATAAAACAGCAGCAGAGAAATTTGTAGAAAATAGCCATGTACACAGTCTAATCACCCAGGTACGGCCTATGTTCTGCCAAAGCAGAGACTAGCATCCGATATCCTTAGCTTTGGGGAGTCCTGTAGCACTTTCAGAGGTGTCGGGAGTACCTAGTTTTATGTATGGATGAGCTTTCTTCATATGGGACAGCAGAGGCCAAATTTAATAGAGTGATGTTTTGTACAGATTAAATATTACTCAAAAACCACCATTAGAAAAAGGATTAAGAAATGGGCAAGATTCACTGCATACTGGTGTGATTTAAGATTTTAGAGAAAAAAATACTCAAAATGGTTAAGAATAATATATATTTTTCAAAACTGGTTACTAATTATCTTTAAAAACATTTTTGTAACACTCAGTAGAAGCTGTATGAATAATTCAACAGACATTTGGTCTGCATTTCACTTCTGTGTTTATAGAATCAGTCAATTGTTCACATTACTCTTAACTAGCCAATTGCATTTGTTATTCTTTGGGGAAAATAGAGTTTTAAATGTCTATAGCAAGAAACCCTGTTTGGGAAGCTACCTATGATGACCCAAGCACTGGTCAAACATCTGCAATCGCATAACACTGATTTTGCATATTTTGACTGTAAACCACAACAATTAGCTAACTGTGAGACTTGTAAGAGCAGAGCTTTAACTGCAGCCCAAATGACCCAAAGTCTGAGGCTTACTCACTCAGTGGACTCAAAAGCCCTCACCTCTCCAAGGTTATATCATCATATGAAATAGAGTTTAGTTTAGCAGTTCTCTTTGTAACTTTTTGTGACCTTTTAGGTAAAGGTTTATCACTAGAAGAAGACTTTTTGTTAAGATGTCATAACTGAGCTAAAGATTATATACTTCTCTAGGAATAAAACATAAGCCATCAACATGTTTGTATCTCCCATATCCTCTGTTAATTTTATATATATATATATATATATATATATATATATATATATATATATATATACACACACACACACACACACACACACACACACACACACAGATATATGTATAGATATACATATATATATATATATATATATATATATATATGTATGTATATATATATAATCAACCTAGAGGTTCCACAGCAGTGGGGAAAGGACATAAACCCCTCCCTAGTTTTGTCAGTACTTTGTGTTTCAGTCTTTTTCAGTTTAGGTCTTCTTTATGATCAGTAATTTGACTGTAAATCTTATGGTGCTTAGGTAATTTTAAACAACACCTATATATATTATAAATATATATATATATATATATATATATATATATATATATATATATATATATATATATATATATATATATATATATTCCTTTACTCAATGTAATTGCATTACTTTTTTGAGCAAGACTGCTGAACATTATTAAAGACAATTTCTTCCTTACTCTAGTCCTTATATATTCTCTCTATAAGCATCTTTTGCTGTTCCTATGCACATAGAAGTTAATATACTTTAAGGAGGCTGTGGTGGGTTTGCAAGAATTTTTTTTTTCCTGGAACATTTGTTTAATATATTTCTCTCAACAAAATGCAGCTTGTTCTAATGAGTTCCATTCAGTCATAGGGCAAGACTTAAAAATATGTTACCAGTATTTTTAAAGTCTTCATACCTAGGTTCATAGGTGGTTACTGGGCTATTAAACCAAAGGTCTTTATAAGCCTAGCTGTATGTACCTAATATAATACTAGTGAAACCCAATATACAGGATCTTGTCTAAACTCAAGATCTTAGTTAGCAATGACTGCCCATATCTAGGAGGTTCATACAGTACATGAAATTCCCAGCAGGAGTTTATGGTTTCCAATCCAATCATCCAAGCTATGCTTAAACAGGGTCTTTGATTGATGTGAACTGGTAGCCTATTCCAGAGGAGTGGCAACCTTTGGGATACATACCTGTCTCTCCAGCAGGTTCTATTTATGTCGCAGGCCAGGTTAAGGTCCCTGGAACAGGTGACCATTTTCCTAGTTGACTTGTGAATGTGCTGCAGCATTTCCATTAGGTCTGGATCTGATATTGCTTTGTAGGCCAGGCACAAGTCTCTACTAAGTAGTCTGTATGCTACTGAGTACAGTGACAGTGACGTCTGTCTGGCAGTGATTGACATGTGCTGGATACCCAGAATTTTCTTGGTTAGAAATCTCTGAAGACTCCCAAGTTGCTGCAGGTGCCTGGTAAGGTACATACAAAAGGGAGCACTGTACTCAATTACTGGCCTGATGAGGTCGAGTGCAGGAGTGTTATGACCTCTTTGGCACTTGAGGCAACAATGCTTTAGCTAATGTCTTGTGCTATGTAGAATAGCTTCCTTATCACAGTAGACAAATGGTGATCAAAGTTTAGGTTACAGTCAACTTGTGTTCCCAGTTCTCTCACTACTGAGTTGTTACTTAGGGTATTATGTATATGATAGCCTGCAGGGTTATCATTTTTACCAAAGTGGATGATAATACATATTTTTTGCATTGTGTTTGAGTCTATGGCTTTGGTACCAATCATTGGTTTGTGTAAGTCCCTCTTGAAGTACATTGACATCATTTGGGGATTCAGTGATTGCATCTAATATGCAGTCATCAGCAAACTTAGTCAGCCACAGCCCCTCTGTTTTGTCCTGAATGTATGAGAAGTATATTCCAAACAATAGGGGGTCTAGTACTGACCCCTGTGAAACCCCACTGGTGACAGTTCTGCTGGTTGAGGTAAAGTCCCCAGCTTTGACTAAGTATGATCTGTCTGTGAGCCAGTTAGCAACCCACCTGACATAATGGGGGTTGTTCATCATTCTGTTTTATTTAAAGTTTACTTTCCTTACTGTATCACCTGACTTGTAGCTTAACTCATCAAATGATTTTTTTGTTGTTGTTTCTAAACATATTTAAATGTTAGTCTTCTTGGTATTGTAGCTGTTGTTATATGCACAGGGCATTGTTATCATCATGGTGAATGTCTGTTCTTTCCATGTTCTTTCTAACACTTGCAATCACTATAACTGTTCTTAGATTAGCCATAAACCTTAGTCTAGTATTAGCATAGTGGTTAAGGTCTTCACCTCAAAAACACAAGCTGCATGGTTTGATTTTAACCCAAGGTTATTGTTCAGGTCTAAAATGGCCCTTTAGGGCAATTAGCCTAGTGTTCTTCTATGAACCACACCAATTATTTTCTCATCTCTAACCTCCACAGGACCTGCTCTGATAGATTTGACACCTGAACCCAACCAGCCCATTCATTTCATTCCACAGAAGAGGAGTCTGGCATTCCCAAATAAGCTGGTGACACAGCAACCCATCCCATCCTGCCCAGGAAGCTCAGTTCTTCCATATGTTTTCTTGAGATAAGAGTCAAGTGGTAGGGGATAGGCCAGTCAGTAATTTTTGTGGAGGTGTGTACCCTTTCTCCCAACTAGACATCTAGTGAGGTCAGAGTAGCTTTCTTGCCCAGGAGAGGCATACATGCTCTAGTACACCTTCCTCCCTCAGTTCAGTGATGGCCATGCTGCTAGCAGCATGTGCTTGGACAGCTTTTTCCAACCAGTAGGTGTCACCAATATAGTAAAGCAAACACATTTTCTTACTTCAGGAAGTGTGAATTTGCACCAGCCACTCAAGCCCATCCTCCCGCTAAGCCACAAGTACTTTGCCCACTAACTGAACAGATGTCATCTGATATATAGTATACAGGATGCAGCCAGGCAACACAATGCTTTCCTGAGACCATAATGGGGTTAATGTTTTATGAAGTAATCCTTGTTTGTTTTGAAGGTATATTAATTGCAGACCCTTCCCACTCGTACACAGATATATAGCCCTAAATATGAACTAAATGACCCAAGTTTGATTATCAGACATGGGAGCTGGAAGAACGCACAGCAGGATGGGAATGTGTGGCACGCAATTCACTCATCCTGTTGGGAATAAAGTGCTTGGCTTGCCACTGAGGTGATACCCAGTTCAGAGCTCTGTGTGGTGCAGCCCACAAAGTCATAACCAATGGGACGTGCTGAAATAGTGTCATAGTATACGTCAAGTAGCAGTCCCATGGGGTTGCTTGTGTGCTCCTATCTCATGGACTTGAAGCACAAGAATTCTTCGGAAGCCACCAGTGGGTGTTAGGAGTTCCTGGAGCCCAGGAGAGTGGAAAGACTCTGATGACTGCTTGCATGGCCATCATACAGTTGTCTCTTGACTTTTGGAGGAATGAATGGTCTCATAGTTCATGGGGGGGGGGGTCAACAGGCAGAAGGGATGCAAAAAAATGAATACACAGAAAGACGGACCATTATCAGACTTGAAGATAGATAACATGCTAAATGCAAAGAAAGCTTCACAGCCAAATAGGAATTTCAGCATTAATTGATAAGAATATTAAAAGCTGTACTATGAGATGCCAGTAATACTTACGTACTTATTTAAACAAATAGACTGGTCCATTAATTGTACCATAAATATCAATACTTACAGCTTTTCTGATATCAGAAATGGATGACTTGCATTTTGCATTTTGCAGGTTATTAGTTGTTCAGTATTAGCAGTCTGGTATATATTTCTTCAGTGTACCCCTCATATTTGGGAACCATATGTTTTTTGTATCACAACTGTTCCTTATGTATACTCTCTGTAGGCATCATTTGTTAATTTTGGAGCTATTAACTTTGATCCTCTTTACAAATAATTACCATTGTAGTAACAATGATTCATGGTTCATACCTTCATGCACCACAAAACTAAATGAAACTCATATAGTTCTGAACACTGGACATTTTTTTCATTACCAACCTCCATTATATATAAAGTTTGAAATTTCTCCACATCATACTCTGCTGTTCTTTTTATACAGCATTATTCTATTTTATCATCTCTCATTTTTTAATTCTAGCTACTGAGTGTCTTGTGATCTAAGCAGTTGTATTCTAGCATCATGTTATAATGAACAATGAATTAATGAATTAATAAGGCTGCAGTCTCAGTCAGCATATTTTTTTTATTTTGTGAGGTATTTTACCTGTGATTGCTACAAATGGAGTCTTATGAATATTTCTTTTATAAATAAATACATATGTAAGTATGCACAAGCCCAAGTTATAGCTAGGGTTTCTTAGTTCTGTCTATGAATATATTTCTAACATTTATCAAACTACTTGCAAAACTACATTCCCTTTGACATCTTGCATTTAGAGTACAACAGATTCCAGACCTTTAGAATTTGTGCCAGCATCTAAGAAATCTTAATTATTTGGGGTGAAGTAAAAAAGTCATAGTACTTGAAGTTAACCTTCATTTTAATTATTTAACATCTTATTTTTGTGTTTTCAATCTTGTTTTGTTTTTATCAATTCTTTTACAGATGCATTTTTACACCAAAATTATTATGAACTTTTGGCTGTTGTTTGCAATGCTTATCAAATACCTTAGTTGTTTTGTATGATTTGCTAGGGTATGTCATTTAAAACCTTAACATTGTTAGGATTTTGTGACATTTCTTTCCCTGAAAATACATAGGGCTGGATTCACAAAGGCTTGCACGGAGTCTAAGAGTAGTGTAAGCCGGCAGACAGCCAATATGTCTGCCGAGCGATCCAGCAACAGCCGGCAGGGGAGTGCATGAGAGCTCCTAAAGCTACTCTTGCATGGACAGTGTTATGTTATGCAAATGACCTCATTTGCTGCTGAAAGCTATGCAAATGAGGTAAATTTGCAATCCAGGAAACACTAATCTGTCCGTGTAAGAGTGGAGTTATATGCAGAATGTACTCCATTGGTAATGGAGTACCGTTCTGCAAATAACAAAACGGAGCTATGACAGCTCCAAATAAAGGATGCATCCAGTTGAGGAAGCATGCCAATGGCCAAATATCAGGCCATTGGCATTTTTATCTGTTGAAAATTAATAAAAATCAATTTTTTCCCCGATCTCTGATGGTTAAGTGTAGCGCAGCGCCGCACAAATATGCGGCTCTTTAAAAACCAGAAAAATTTAAAAAGCCCAAAATAGGCATTCTTATTAAAAATATTATTCTGCCATGCAAGTGAATGGAAGGCTGAAAACAATATGGCTAGTGAGTAGTGGTTGCTAAGGGGGGAAGCTCAGTTTGAGAGATGTAACCAAGCATTAGTAGGCGATCCTATGCAAATGAGGATAAGGATAGCGAATCCCAATTTTCCCTGGCATGTGAGCCATGTCCCTAGAGTGTAAGTGTAGGAGTAGGGGAGTAGTAGAGTAGAAGAGAGGTGACATCATGAGGGGTATGTATGAAAGACTGTAAGCTTATTGGAGCAGAGTGGCTTGTGTTTGCTGTAAGTTACTCAGGATTGGAAGAGGCATGTCTACAGTTGTCTTAACTGGAACCCAGAAACCGAAGGTGTACGCCGTGGATATCACTGAAATTTCTTGCAAACGTGCTTACACCGTGTGCGCACCTGTAAACCCATCTAAGCCTGTGTGCATAAGTCTGCACCCGTGTAAGCCTGTGCAAGCCTGTCTAAGCCTGTGTGCGCGGATGTGCACCTGTCTAAGCCTGTGTGTGCACGTGTGCGCTTGTGTGCTCGTGTTTGCGCTTGTTTGTGAGGTGCTGCCCCCTGGGAAACAGAAAGGGAAAAGGAAGGAAAAGATGTAGTAGGAAGTTAACCAAGGAGAACTAGCAGAGCTGCCAGGTGAAATCAATCAGAATCAGCCAATTACACAGGCAGCACACTAGCCCAGCCCAGCCCAGCATTTAAATCTCTGCAAACAACATTCCCCCATATTTTTCTCAGAAACATTGCAACACTGCAGTATACAAAGAGAGTGAAAACTTAAAAAGCTTAACTCAGACAAAAAATGTTAGGGGCTGCCATTGCTATTATAAGGCAACATGTGCAAGATGCTGAGGGTGGTGCCATTGCGAATGCTGCTGAGCAACCCACAGTGAGGAGTTGGAGAAGAGTGTACAGACCTAGGGTAACCTAGCAGGGGCTACTTGAGCTGGAGATAGTGGAGTGCTATAGAGTGGACAGAGACCTCCTGCAGCAAATTGTTGAGCTGTGCAG
Organism: Protopterus annectens; assembly: GCF_019279795.1. Taxonomy (NCBI): domain Eukaryota; kingdom Metazoa; phylum Chordata; order Ceratodontiformes; family Protopteridae; genus Protopterus; species Protopterus annectens. The sequence continues at coordinate 1,713,933,355 of NC_056733.1, forward strand.
GCCACGACTCACACACAGAACCAACAAAGTGGAACCCATCCCAGTAGAAACCAAGGTATGTATTGGCCTAAGAATACTAGCAACAGGTACCTTCCAGAGAACAACTGGTGATATGATGGGGATTTCACAGGCATCAGCATCCAGGGTACTGCACCAGTTCCTGAATGCCATGTCAGCACATGTCGGTGATCATGTATATTTTCCCAATTCCCGTGAGGCATTGGCCAGCAATATGCGTCTCTTCCAGCAAATAGCGAAATACCCTGAGGTAGTGGTTGCAATTGACTGCACGCACATACACATCAAAGCACCAGCCAGTGAGTGGGGTAGGGCCTACATCAACCGCAAGGGCTTCCCCTCCATCAACTGCCAGGTCATGTGCGATGCCCAGGGCATAATACTGAATGTGTGTGCTGGCTGCCCTGGAAGCTACCACGATTCCCATATCTGGCATCTGATGCAGTTGTACCAGACATTTGCCAATAGGGGCATCCCTGATAGTCACCTAGTGGGGAATGCTGGATACGCACTGGAGCCGTGGCTGATGATACCAGTCAGAAATATACACACACCTGAACAAGAACTCCATAATGAAGCATACGCACAAACACGAAATGTAATCGAGCGTGTGTTTGGGATGCTCAAGTCACGGTTCCGGTGCCTGGACACATCTGGTGGAGCCTTGCAGTACTCACCAACTACATGTACCCAAATTGTCATGGTATGTGCCATGCTACACAATATGATCCTGCAAAAACAGCTGCAGCAGGAACAGCATGTGGCAGGGCCAAACAACCCCCCACCATTGCCAAGGCCATTACAGGCACAGTGTGACTCGGAGGAGGAACAACCTGAGCCCGCTCCAGTAGGCAGAAGGAGGCGTGCCCAGTATGCCTTGGCCTTGGCAAAGAGGCAACACATAGCACATACACTGGCTCAGTAGGAACCCTGGAAATGATACCTCTCTCTGACTCGCACAAAAAATAAAAGGGATGCCTAACTTGACACTACCTGTTTTCAAACATGTATAGGGAGTGTACTATGTGCATCCGACATAGGCATGCAGCACCACCTGAGGCATGATTGCCATGTTTTAAGCAATATAAAGCAGTGCTAAGCAGCTTTTACCACTATTTTGTATATGTAAACAAAATTGCCCGCGGCAACTAGCACAACTTCGGGCAACATTGAGCAATGTTGGGCAAGGTCGTGCAAAGTCGAGCAAAGTTGAGCAAAGTCAGGCAAACATGCTCATATTTGCTGTACTGTTCCTTAAGCAGTCTGGTCTGCCCAGCATGAAAATAAAAAGCAGTGACAGGGCTCAAATCCAGGATACTGTGCACTATAGTCACAGTACTGAACTATTAAGCCATGACAGCATTACACTGGCATAGACACAGCAGGACAATTGTACACTAATACAAACACAATGAAATGCTGTATCATGACCCTAAAGAGGCATATGGGTAGCCTCCCCCACAGGCCTATGCAGTCAGAGAACAGCAGGCCAGGTGATGTGATGTGGGTTGGGTAGGCTATGAAGTTGCAATCTAATATACGTGACATTGGACGCTAAGATCCGTAGTACAGTAGTATGCCTCAAGACAGTACGATAGGCAACAGTACAGACTGAAATGGTGTACCTTACATAGCAGTGCAGGCCTAGCAAATGTGTATGTGTCAGGTGAACCCCTCATCCTATGTACACCCACAGCAACAATCAGGTGTGCCCCAGGGTAGAAAAGTACAAAGAATAGCTGTCCCTCCTGTATGACGAAATGTTGATAAGTCTATGCAAAGTGTCTCATGGAAGCCCTGCAGGCACAGCATGATCCCTGTTGAGTTATGACACAAAGGTGAGCCCTGCAGTAAAAATACAACTTGATTTTCCACACACACATATAGTATAAACTGCCAGATATGTGTGGCCCACTGTTGTACTCATACTGGGCATGCTCACACACTTCAATAAATGAAGCAAATGTCAGACAACAACATACTGAAAGGTCATACTGGGCATACTCACACACTTAGGCCATGTCTGAGTACAGCAGTGGGCCACACATATCTGGCAGTTGCATGTTTCTCCCCAGGAACCTGTCACTATTCACCAGTCCTGCCTTGTGCACACAGTTATATGAAAACAGACACATATAATATATTGGAACCCTGTCATTATCAAACTATGCACCACAAGTACTTAAGTTGTTCACAGAAAGTGAAAAATCAAGGAAGATCAATAAACTTGCAATCAGTATCATCAATAAACAATGTGCACACCAAATATTATCCAAGCCATGTTCTGGCAAAAGAATATGTGAAGGGGTCCATAGAGAACCATGACGCTTCCTTCCGCTATATCATAAATAACAATGTACACACATATATGTCCTGAGTCAGAGCAAACTGTAAATGACTGACATTGCCAACATCCTGTCAGACAGGCCCATACATACATACCCCCCTCTCACTGACAAAAGGCCCTATCATCATACCTGGAGATTGTGAAAGCACAGATATCACATATAGAATGGGTAAACAGCTCCTTCCAAACCTGAAAACATGGAGTCTATGGGATTACATTGTTTCCCTAGCTGTGTCATAAGTAAACTCCAGAACAAACAGAGCCTGCACCTGAACAGTCTGTTGAGTCTCACCCTCTATACAGGATATGAAACTGTTGAATGGGTTACAGCAACGTTTGACACACTCCACAAGTGTTGGTGCATAACAGAACATGGGAACCATTGTCTTATAAGCCTATTAAGCCTGATCTGCAAGGCCATGGAGTCCATCATGATGGAACTCATAAACAGAGCTATTGTAAGCCTACAAACATCCAACCCTACCAATTTCGGTTTGGTCATGGACAGATCATGGTTCCCAAACCTGCTAGACTGTTTACAAGGCAGTCACCCAGGACATACATCAATGAAATGAGCTACACACGTCCCACATAGACCTTGAAAAGCTCTTTGCCAACATCCCAGACACATGTTCTATCCAAATAATCAACAACCTGTGCATAAATATGTCTGTCATCTGATGGATTGCCAACTGGGGCACAGATAGATCATACAAGGTAAGAATTGTGGTCTCCTGTACAAGCTGGTAACACATGCTGTCCCCCATGGCTCAGTCCTGGGACCCCTCTTGTCTGGTGTATACTTTTCAGAAATACAGCAGACACACGAGGGCTATGTTTAGCAAAGTTTGTGGATGACTGCCAAAAAGTTGTAATAATCGATGTTTGGGACAACAGAGACATCCTTAAAAAGGGTCTCAGTTAGACAGATGTGGTGTCAAAAGTATGTCCTCGAACTACAGTCATACAAATACCACATAGGTGCCAACACCCTAAATATGGAGGTGATAATAAGGGCTCTATGGACAAATGTGGATAGTCATCTGTACTTCCAGAAACACATTCACAAAGTGGTCAGAAAATCATGCTATGTGTTCCCACAAACTGCCAAGGTTGTTGCATGTAGGTCAAAGGAGGTTCCCTCTACTCATCAGTCATCAGACCCGTCAGAGAGTACCACAACACACCTGCGATGAATCTGACTAGGAACCTTCAGCAGCTGGAAAGACCAATGAAGTACCTCAACAGGAGGATTACTGGCCTCAAACAGTTGCCCCATGCAACAAGACTGAATTTAACTCAGTCTGTACTCTGTTGCATACTGTCTACTCAGGAGATTTCTGCCCAACAGACAGGTCCATGTCATGGCAACACTCAGATCTGCTCTGAGTTACATCTCAATGGCACTAAATATACAGACCCAACTGATATTGCCAACATCCTGGCAGACAGGATCAGTGTTAACCTTACCCCCCTCTCACCCATGAAAGAGCACATCTCTATAATGGAAGACTGCAAATTTGCTGTCATCACGGCTGTACAGGTAAAAAACACTCTCCAAAGCCAGTATCACAGCATCCATGGGACCAGATAACTTCCCAGGCTGTGTTCTACACAAACTACAGAATGAACAGGCACCACACTGACGTACCATGTTCAGTCCTAGTCTCACCTCAGGCTTTGTGCCTGCTGAATGGTGAACAGCGACGGTTATCCCACTACACAAGGGTGGAGACACCATGGATCCCAGGAACTAGCTCCCCATTAGCCTGATGAGAGTCTGCTCTTCAAGGCCATGGAATGTATCATCATACAACTTATAAAAAAAGACATTGGTAATCTCCAAACTCTGGACCTCAACCATGTTGTGTTTGTAAAATGCAGACCATGTCTCGTAAACCTGACAGATGACATTGAAGCAGTCACCAGAACCGTAGACGAGGGTATTTTGTTTTGCACAGCCTATGTAAGATCTTGCCACGGCTTTCAACACCATCTAACACTCTGGAATTATAGATAAACCCACTAAACTAGGTATAAATTGCTATGTCACAAGATGGGTTGCCAACTGGCTCACTGACAGAACACACCACTGTGAAAGTAGCAGACTCCAAGTATGACTTTGGACCAGTGACGAGTGCAGTACCATAGGACTAAGTCCTGGGTCCTGTCCTGTTTTGTATCGACTTCCCTGAAGTAAACTTTAACATGGAAGGTCTGTGGCTAATGAAGTTTCCAGATGACTGCAAACTAGGAGCCATAATTGTAAATACTAAAGATGTGGACATCCTACAAAAGGGCCTCGCTGAGACAGATGGCTGGTGTCAAAGCTATGGGCTCAAGCTCAATGCCAAAAAGTGCATTGTCATCCCCTTTGGTAAAAACTCTGTAGCCATAAACTATAACATAGGCGGTAGTATACTTAACACTGAAAGTGTGATAAGAGACCTTGGGTCACAGGTGGACAGTAGGACACACCTGTGATAATCACATCCCCACAGTAGTCAGGAAATCCTTCTATGTGGCACACCTCATCACAAAAGGTGTCTCATGCAGTATAGAAGAGGACATTGTTCCTTCTACTGATCACTCACTAGATCCATAATAGAGTACAATGCCTCTTTTGCTATGTACCTCACAAGACATGTACAACAACTGCAAAGCCTGCAGCAATACCTCACAAAGAGCATTAGCAGCCTGAAATACATGCCATACACAGACTATCTCAAAATGCTCCAGTTGTACTCTCGCATATCGCCTACTCAGAGGTGATCTCTGCCTAACATACAAAGCTATGTCAAACATAGAGCTGTTGGACATGCTCCACGTAAAACACTCACAATTCCTCTGATCTTCGGCCCCAAAACCACGAGTGAAATACAAAAGGAAGGGGTGTATCCATTTACCTTATGGATATCCACACCTTCAGGCTAGTGGCACAGCATGAGGCCTTGGAGACCATGCAAGTGCAACTAACATTGGGCAAAGCTGTTTATCAGATTGTAGCCTGCTGCAGATCACCTACCTTGTCTCAGGAACCTCACTCAGTATTCCTGAGAACAGTGGAAAATATAAAGGTCCTGTCAAACACCATTATATGAGGAGATTACAACTACCCAAACACTGAGTGGGAGAATTACTTGTATACAACATCCTTTGCCCAATGTTTCCTAGAGTATAAAAACTCAAATGACCTGAAACAGCTAGTCACCATGCCCACTAGAGGTGACAACATACTGGACCTGATCATCACCAACATGGAGTACCAGTGTTCCACGACAGAGATAAACCTCTCGCTGGTAATATCAGATCATAAAGTAATCACACTGGACATCCACACCCCCTCCCCAGTCAAGGAAACCACTGTGAAGACATTTTCAAAAGCAAACTGCACACTTCCCAAGACCAAAGTGCAAAGTTCCAAAGCCCCCTTGCTATAGGATAATGCTATACAATCTGCCGAATCATTTACAAGTGCATTCTATGAGCATCTACAGGGATGCATGGATCGAGACATGCCAAATATAACCAAGATGCACTCCTCCAAAAATAAGAAACCAATCTGGTGGCCATCGCCCATAAAAAAGCTATACAACAGAAGGAGGAAATGAACACATGATAGAGCAAATGTCGCAAAAGGAAAGGCATCCCCGATCATTATTAGGAAGACACAATGATCACTCATAAAATAATCCAAGGCCAGTTTCTAAAGACAAATTTCCAAGGAATGTAAGAATAACAACCACAAAGCCTTCCTTAGCTATACCAAACATTTAGGTGGCAACTTCTAAATATGCTGTCAACTACTGACAAATAGCAAGAAATACACTGAACCAACTTACATTGCCCACATCCTGGGGGACATGTTCAGTGAAAACTTCCCTGCCATCACCCACAAAAGGCCCTGTGTCCATCCCAGAAGAATGCAGAGCCCCAGACTTCATGGACATGCAGGTAAAGACAGCCCTCTCCAAAGCTAAGAACACAGCATCAATGGGACAGGATGGTGTTCCAGGCTGCGTCTTACACCAGCCCCAAAAGGAACTACACCCTCACCTACATTCACTGTCCAGACTCAACCTTACCACAGGCTATGTACCCAAAGAATGGCATATACCAACAGTCATCCAGCTCCACAAAGGGGGTGTCACAACAGAACCTGGAAACCATTGCCCTATAGGTCTACTCAGCGATGTCCGACTATAAACCAGTCACAAATGGCATCCCACTGGTCTTGGTCCTGGGACACCCCCTGTTCAGTAGATACTGTTCAGAGGTACAGGCAAACACGGGAGGAGTATGGCTGAACAGGTTTGCAGATGACTGCTAACTGTGGTCCATAATCGACTCTACGGCTGACACAGACATCCTCCAGAAGGGTCTTGCAGAGACAGATACCTGGTGTCAAAACAATGCCCTCAAGCAGAATGCCAAAGAATGCATAGTCATCCCCTTTGGATAAAACAAAGTGCACACAATTTACCACATAGGTGGTAATCCAGTATGTACGGAGAAAGTAATTATGGCCCTGGGGACCCAGGTAGATAGTAAACTCTCCTTTGATGATCACATGGCCAAAGTGTTTATAAATTCCTTATATGTAGCCCACCTAATGTCACCTAATGTAATCCACTTTGTTTAGTCTGATGATGTCACCATCCTACAAATATACCTGTGGAAAAAGAGCTCACAATAATGTTTATAGCACCACATGTAAATGTATGCTCCTCTATTTGCATAAAATAGTTAGGTAGGGGTTTGAAACCTGCACTTGGTAACTGTGTATTATCTTTTTTGAGAGGAGAAACCTTTTTGGAGAGTAGTAAAACACGTTAAAAGTGGTATACTTATCTTTATCAAGTCTGATGATGTCACCATCCTACAAATATACCTGCGGAAAGGGAAACTTGTAGTAATGTGTGTAGCATGTCATGTTAGTGCGTACTCCTTAAGTGTCATAAAGTAATTAAGTAGGGGTTTGAATCCTGCACTTGACAAGTGTGTTTGTGTATGATCTCTTTGAAGAGGAGCAACCTTTTTGGAGAGTACTAAAACACCTTAAAAGTGGTACACTTATCTTTGTCAAGTCTGATGATGTCACCATCCTACAAATATACCTGTGGAAAAGAAAACTCCCACTAATGTGTATAGTGTGTCATGTTAATACATACTCCTCAAGTAGTTCAGTAGGGGTTTGAATCCTGAACTTGCCAATTGTTTGTGTGTGATCTCCTTGGAGAAAAGCAGCCTTTTTGGAGAGTAGTAAAACACCTTAAAAGTGGTATACTTATCTTTGTCAAGTCTGATGATGTCACCATCCTACAAATATACCTGTGGAAACAAGAGTTCCCAGTAATGTGTATAGCGCATTGTGTTAATGTATACTCCCCTAATATCATAAAGTAGTTAAATAGGGGTTTGAATCCTGTACTTGATGACTGTGTGTGTGTGATCTCTTTGAAGATGTGCAACCCTTTTGTAGAGTAGTAAAACACCTTAAAAGTGGTATACCTGTCTTTGTCAAGTCTGATGATGTCACCATCCTACAAATATACCCGTGGAAAGAACAACTTCTAGTAACGTGTATAGCACATTGTGTTAATGTGTACTACTCTATTATCATAAAGTAGTTAGGTAGGGGTTTGAATCCTGCACTTGGTGAGTGTGTCCTCTATGTGTTTAAACACTGTTGCTCAATGTGTTGTGAGTTTTGCTTTTACAACTGTATGTGCATTGCACGTCAGGTAGCTGTGTGGCAAATACATATACGTACATGTGACCTCAATTATTTCATAGGTGGGAACCCTGCATTCTCCATGAACACATCTTTCATCTTTGCCAGAGTGTGCTGCCACTTTCTAGACCTTAGGTCACATCTGTATGCTTGTGACAAGCTCAGCCACTGCAGTGATCCCTGGCCTAGGTCATCCGTGACACACACTCATTATGGTTTCTATTGAATAGTATGAGTGAGGGTTTATGGCTGAGGTATATTTCAGACCTGTTCAAACACAGCAAAGTCTGTCAATGATGGCTATTCATTATAGGTGTACAACAACCTTTGTGGATGTGCATGCAGACCTCTTATTGCTTATGTGATCCACCGAGGGATTTCAAAATACCTTTGGAAATGTGATTACCAAAGGAGAGATGATGTAACACTTGGCTGCATGTACACATCGGTACCTGTTTAACATGTTGGTGACTACTACCTATGTGGTACTGTGGGGATACTATGATTTTTAAAGGTGGATGACTATGCTTTAGTTGGCTTATAGCTTTACGGCATGGGTTTGACAACAGGTATCTGTTTGTATGATACCCTTGTGGAGGATGCGTGTGTCATCTGGAGAATGCATTATAGGCCACAGTATGCATTTCCAGACATAGACGGACATATCCCCACTGTGATTGCTTGTACCTAAGAGAGCTATATGTCAAACATGCATGGTCTCAGGAATGGGTGCAGATGAATACCAATGGTTACTGGCATAGTATAGTACCTGAAGGATCCAAATGTTACTGTGTTTCCTACATCTGTGTGTCAGTTGTCAAGACATCATCTAATGATTGTTTATGGTCAGGCTGTTGAGGTTATGTATACTACCAGAATGCAAAACAATGACAGATAGTAACAGTATCACCCACAGCACAGTGTCAAACCATGTCATACACACATGTGTACTCAATTTCCAAAATGTGTGTAGTACAATGCATACTGGCCACCAATAGAAACTATGGAGTGTTACTGTGTAATACAGGGCATGTCACCCTGCCCATGTATCCACTATGCACGTAGATGCAGACAGTGCACCTACACCATGTTCACAAATGTACACCTACAAATCTGTGCTACACACATCCCACACGGACTGTCCACTCTCTAACACATGCTGCCAATATTACACACATCAGTCAAGTGGCACATGGGCGGACAATACACTATTGGAACGAACACTGGTGTAAACAATACTACATTGACAATCATAGCTTTAATGCATCATGCCTGCTCAGCTACACCTTCAAGGATATCATTACACATTACTGCTGACAACATGCTAACATTGCTAAACTGCTATAAAGTCACCCTGTGCATCAGCACCATGGTATCTTGTTCCTGCATCAATGTTAGAGATGACAGGAGATGGCACAGGTTTCATCATATGCACAGGGTGTGTTGTTGGTTTGCTAGAGGCCTACATTGAGCCATACAATCGACATGTATGTGTGTGTGTGTGTGTGTGTGTGTGTGTGTGTGTGTGTGTGTGTGTGTGTGTGTGTGGGAGGGCCAAGAGTACTGCTATGGGCCAATGTTGATGTAATGTGTGCGGGTATGTGTTAGCCCTAGGTGTCTAGTTTATGTTTGTGTGTATCTGCATGCACACAGTTCCACCATGTGGCTGCCATATACAGGGATTTGTGGAACAGCCGCAGACTGTACCTGCCAGGCTTTACAGATCACCATCTCTGGCCACGGATACAGTACCTGTGCCTGGCAGGTGTGCTACAGACAGTATCAGGTACTAAGCCAGACTAGGTACTATCCTCAGAGGTGGACAGATGTGCACTGGACCCAGGTCCCTGCTGGGACTGTCCAGAGCCACATGCACGTGGTCTTCTAGGATGGTCTATGGACAGCCCACCCCCAACATTGTTGGGGCTGGTACTGGCACTACGGGAGCAGCTGTGACTTGAGGGACGGCTGCAGTGACTGCCAGCTGCTGATGTTGCTGGCATACGTCCACATCAATGTCTCAACCACCCCACACTGTCCTGACACATGGACATGACATTGTGGAGGACATCTAATGTCTCACCCCAACATCTATTAGTGACCTCAGTGTAATTACGGATGGCACCTGCTAGGTCACGGATACTGTCAATTACAGCAGTGTTATGTGCCCTCTGTGCCCTTAGTCCCTGTCTGGTGTACCGTTCCATACATGCCTGTGCATCCATGACAGCCTGGAACATGCATGAGGTTGTAAGACCTGTGGCACGTCTGCCAGGGGCATGATGAGCAGCAGTGCTCTGACGAGAACCCCTGGACATCTGCCTATGTGGTACCATTCCAGACATCTGGGTATGGCTGCTGTGTCAAGATGCATGTGCCATAGATACCACACTGTCCTGGCCAATGCCGACTGTACACTGTCCCTCAGCTAAGGGCATTGGTGATGGATGTATTGTCAGTATGACTGTGTGCATGGATGGGGTGGACACTTGTGTACTGTCGATTGGTGGCACAACGACAGACCCTGGCAAACATGCCTGTGCCTCAACACACCTATCCTCAATATCACTATTTGGCTCAGTGACATCAGGTTCCCTGCTGCAGTGAACCAGCCCAACCTCAGCAACTGTGAGAGGAAGACAGGAAACACACTTTACAACCTGTACATGATGTCAGAACACATGCACACATACAGACATGCACACATGAACAAATGCACACATGCACACATGCACACAAATACACTCCTCACTAAAGCAGACACACACACACACACACACACACACACACACACCACCAGCAATCCAGAACATACTCAATAGCGGTTGATGGTGGGGTACAGTATCACAAACCAAACAGCCATATCACACGTGTCAGCATGCAGGACGTGTGTTGCTCAACAGCATGCAGTGCGAGTGTATGCAGCACTTGCTAATAACAGTATACATGGCTTTGATGCATGTGTGTTGTTGTTCATTGATTGGCCTCACCCAGAACACAATGTGTACATGGGCACAACATTGCTGTGCAAGTATTAAAAGCTCTGCAATGTCCTGTGCACCATCACTCACAGGTATACATACCATGGCTGGATGTGTATCAGTGTGTCACATAGATATCCATTTCTGATTAGAGCTTCTGTGTCTTTAGCAGATAATTGAGGACACAGGTTTAGCACATGCATGCTATGTATACACACAGGATGAGTGGGGAATGTATACCTGATGGAATACCATTGCTCAACATAGCCATTGTACAGTGGTTATGGTGAGTGTAGGACATATTGTGGGTATGCCAGTGCCAGCCATGACATGGCATGCTACAACACAACTGCAACATTAAACATCACACATACCCAATGTGTGTCATGTGACCTATACACTCAATAGTCACTTTGTACAAATGGTGATTGCTATGCATATTCTGTATAAGTGCATATGTTTGCACACACACAGCATTGAGGTGCATAGCAATGAATGCTATGTGTAGTACTGTGGTTACTGCAACTGGATGGGGTGTAGTACCATGAGCCATCATCATGCAGCATCATGTGGTCACTCAAGGCTACTATTGTGTGCCAGACTGGCACCTATCATGCTGTACCTGAACTGCAGTACCATGGCTACATTCACCATTTCACAGCCAGTTGTTACATGGGTTTTTATGGTGCCCAGTAGGGAGCATTGCCTAACATGAATGTGTTGTGTGTTGAAGAGTGTTGCACCGCCCCATGATAGGCCTCTACCCCTCAGGTATATTATGTGTGCTGTGTGGATGACATTTGGGATACTGGAGTGTGACCTTACAGTGGGTGTCTGAATACGCCATGTGTAGCATATTAACATGTATTGCGTATGACAAAGTTGTGTATGTTGTGTGCATGTGTATCACCTCTGCCTATCCAATGTCCACTACAGTGTAGCCACAATTGTTTGGGATGCTCTGTATATTGCATGTGTTTGAGGCAGCTACTCACATTACTGAGATGTGCATAGTCTCACAGGAAACATGCACAGCATGCATTATGCGTAGGTGTGTTACATGTGTACATGGCCTACACCTCACCTATGACATGCACATTTTATTTGCAATAGTAAATGTAGAGCACACTCACCAGCATGGGTCTGCTGCCTTGCTGTCACACCAGAGGGACCTACAAAGATATGAGATAGTTTGTCAGTGGCAACAACTGTGGCATTGCTACTGTGGGTTTGCAATCTTACAGTACTACAACGGTTGACAGTCACAGGCCTACAAATTATGTTCCAAATTATCAGTATTGCACAACACCAGGCTCCACATCTTCTAACTACACAGTACACATCTCACATATGCATGATCTACCAATAGAGGTATCAGTAGTCTACAGATATGCCATGTTACCTGCACGCTCTCTGTCAACTTGCTGGGTGGCTCCGGCCTCCATGATGATACATGTTTGCTGTTGTTGTTGTTGGCCAGGAGCCACCAGGCTCAGGAGCAGCTCCTCCACTCTGGTGAGAGGGGGATGGATGGCTACCCCACCACCTGTGGCAAGCTGTTGTCTACGGACATCAGACGCATGCTGCCGGACATGTCTATGTAAATCACTGCAGTGATGGTGTACCTGCTCATAGGTCCGGTTATGCATGCCTATGTCATTTACCCTATGGACCACATCTTGCCACAGTGCAGTCTGCTCATGCTGGTCCTGGCTGGTTCTTGAGAACAGCAGGGTGTAGTGCTGAACCAGGCTGGGTGTTATTTACTCATCCTCTGCTAGGCTATAGGTAGGGTTGTGATGGTGACCATGACCCTGGAAGACAATGAAACAATATGTGTGAGCAAGTCATGTGGCACACTTAACATTCTAAAGTACAGATATCACTGAACTGCCATATATAGCAACCTATTGGCTGTCAGAGGATACACACTTCCAATACCACATATTAGTGCTCAACACACAACTGCCTGGCAGTACCTGGCACACTTTATATATCAAGCCATGTTCTGCACAGCAACAAAGAGAAACCAGTATGTAAGACTATACAACAGTACATGGCACACTTTATGCGACACAATGCACCACCTAGCCACAGGAGGTATATATCAAGCTAATGCATAAAGAAATATGTCATCCATTGCAATGATTGTAAAGTCCAGTTACAGTATTACCAGTATACCAGACTAACTAATTCTTGATGGCAAACCCCTGCCTAACATATGTACACATTCATTAATATAGGTGGCATACTGCTGTACTAGACTATACATGTTGCTAGATATGCACTTATATCCTGTAACACACATATGACCGAGGGCATGTTACAGGCATACCCAAACACACATCAGACATACATACAAGACACAAAGGTATGGCAACCCAGATGAGTTTTACCTGTGTACCATACAGTATTGTGTGTCAGTACTTACAAAACCTTATGCTTGAGGTATGTAATCTGTGAGGACTACAGGAAACACACAAAACAGTGGTTCCAAGCAATGTGGACATACACCATACTGTGCTGTTTAGGCCTAGAGCTTCAGGTAGTATTACAGTTCATACGGGATTTGGATTCACCAGCAGTACCAATCAATAAGCATACATGTACTGCTTTAGCCTACAATGGCACACCCCAGTCGACACCAAGGGACTACGTCAGACCGTATGCCATACTGCTTTTTCTGTCTAGCAATAGCATACACATCTTTTGCTGGGATCAGAGCTAGAACACAAAATAACACGACAGAAACAGTTTCCCAGCAAGCTATCACACATATACAGAACTTTGACACATTCACCAACACATTCACCATCACACTCAGTCAACTTCACATAGCAATTATTGCAACAAGTCCATGTGGGTGTGTATCGGTTCATAGGTAGGTAATAGGCTATTGGGCCTAGTGCCTATAGAAGCCTAGCCATATGCTACCCTGGCCTTTGACACACATGTAATTTAATTTCATGTGCCCCTGTCAAGCAGAGCCACAGAGGTGATTCCCGGGGTGTATTTCCTATCTCCCATCCAATCATCAGGCTTATTCATGATGACTGCTAATGAGGAGCTTTGTTTGCTATTGATAGGTTGTTTGTTCCAGAGTATGGGATGTCTCTGAGAAAGGAATCTATCCCTCCAGCATGTTCTGTTTATTGAGGTTACAAGGTTTAGGTCCCTAGAGTGTGTAGCTCGTAGGGATTGTGATCCATTTATGTGGAGCATGTCCAACAGCTCTGGGTTTGACATAGTTTTGTATGTTAGGCAGAGGTCACCTCTGGGTAGGCGGTATGCGACACAGTCTAGCTGTGGTTTTGTGGGATGGTCTGCATAGGGCATCTGTTTGAGGCTGGTATTACTCTTTGTGAGGTATGTCTGTGGCCTTTCCTATTGCTGTAGATGTCTTGTGAGGTACATACCAAATGGGGCATTGTACTCTATAATGGGTTTTATGAGTGATGAGTAGAGGGGAACACTGACCTATATTTCCCTGGATGACACACCTTATGTGATGTGGTGTGCCACGTAGACAGATTACATGACTAGTGTGGCACTGTGATTATCACAGGGGCGACTACTGTCCACCTGTGTCCCATGGTCTCTAATCACACTTTTGGGGTTAAGTAGACTACCACCTATGTGTTAGTTCATGGGTACAGAGTTTTTGCCAGAAGGGATGCCAATGCAGTTTCAACATTGAGCTTGAGTCCATGGCTTTGTCACCAGGCATCTGTCGCATTAATATGACTCTCTCTCTCTCTCTCTCTCTATATATATATATATATATATATATATGTATATATGTATATATATATATATATATATATATATATATATATATATATATATATATATATATATATATACATCCATTGGTGTACATATAGATATACATGTAGGCACATATACAGTCCACCTTTCATGGTGGGGCTATCAATTATGCGAAGGTTGTGAGGTATACAGTTATGTAATAATATTGCACGGTCTTGTGCGGAATGCATTGAAGGTGTTCTCAGCCCATGTAGTTTTAGCAGGCCTCACTGGCTGCAACACTGCTAACCTGACAAATCATACCCAATAAGTTTAACCACCACATGTCATATACCAGCACTGTATGCTGTCTTGTTTGCCACACACTACAACCTACATAGAAATATGCACATAACAAACTTCACCAACATATATATGTCCACCCTTCACAAACAGTTGCAATATGTCCCTTGCTCTATGCACATGTACAGATGCTAATATATCTGACACAGAAAGATCTCTCCGTATGTGTGTGCCATACACACACAAGGTCCACACTGTTGTAAGTCCGTGGACCTCACAGCTGATCTGTTGGGCCTTGCTGCAACATGAACAGGTGTCACATGTAAGCACACAGTAATATTAGAGGGTGTATATATAGCTGCAAATGCTAGATTAGCATACTAGCCTGGTACAGCAGTTGCCAATGCTAAGCTACACGTTAATATGACTATCATGCATTTGTTACTCTGTCACATCCATGTTTATATAGCTGTATGCGCTACTCCCCCAAACAGCCATTGTACACACTACTGTACAGAACACAGATAACATGGATTAGATGTTTGACATTTAATGCTGAGCTACATATCTCACAGTTATATCCCACTGCACACAGCTACACACTGATTTGTCCATGGCAGTAGTTATGCAGGGCATCTGTGCATAGATACGTACTGATGCCACATATAGATGATTCAAAGTATGTAGAGTACTCTTTAAAAAATTCTACTACATGCCAGTAAATACATATCTGTTACATACCTTTCCTTTGTATGTGTTCGTATTTTTCAGTTCTGTGTGTCGTTTTTTTTTTCTGTTGCTGTTGATGTTGATGTAGATGTAGGTGTCTGTCTATCTGTCTCTCTCTCTCTCTCTCTCCATAACAGCAATGGAATGATTGCATGTGTGGACAGCAAGTACAGCCTGCTTTTATAGTCATCTGCACATGTGCATGTGATGGCCTCTGCACCAATTGGTGGCCACCATTTGGTAATTACATGCAGCCTGCTGTGTGGTGATTGCAGTACTCACTGTCATAGCAACCCAATGCTATAAATTGCTAAGTCAGGTAGGTGTAGCCCTTTCATCTTTCCAAAGTGGGGACCATGCTTGTTTGGTGTGGACACTGTTGTGTACGTCAGAAGGTTGGTATACTTCTTATATCTGAAGCTAGGGGTGTAGCCAGTGATTTGAATGTTGTACTCAGACCTGAATGTTGCAACTTCCAGTACACAGTTGTCAGTGTAGAATTGTACTCACCCCTGCAAATGCTAACACAAGGTACATGGGAGTATGTAGTTTCTTTTCTACTTATACAGTTAGCTGCCATACATAAGTAGTTATTGAGATGTATTCATTTGGCACATGAACTGTTTGTGAACTGCTATACTGTGAATATTTATGTACTCACTTCTGCACAGTTTCTGCTTTTTTATTGTTGACATTAGCACAGGATGCTCAAGAAAACTGGACAATTCCAGTACTGAGTATGCCTACCTACACCCTTGGTGAACCCTGAACACACAGGTATTTTGTACATTTGGGTGGGGATTGTCCTGCTATGATACTGTGTGGGGGTTATAAAGTGCTGCTGTAACATTATTTACTGCTAGAATGGCTGGTTCTGTTATCACAGTCATGTAATGCAATTCCACAACAACTGCTGGTAAAGTTCCACAGAACAGGTTTTGTGTTATGGCATTCTGATCTTTCCTTTACATTCATTCATTCTGATGCATGATGTATCTATTTCAGCAACAGCCTGCTGTATATCTACTGTGGCTTAGTGGTACTTCATGCAGTCTAGTGTGGCCAAGGTCCTGGGTTTGAAATTGACAGAGGTGTTTTATTTTGCTGCTGAGCAGAACAAGGGCCTTCACATGCAGGGTGACTAAGGCACTTTTAAGCAGTTGTAAGCGGGTTTGCATGGGTTTGCGTGAAGCTTAGCAATACATAGCTAAGCGCACACAAGTGCACATTCGTGCAAACCCGCTAACTACTGCTTTAAAGTGCTTACTCCTGCTAACCCCCGAGCTCATTTCTTTGAAAGAAAAGAAAATGGGGAGATAGGAAAGTGGTGAAAAAGTGGCACAGAAAGGGAAAGACAGTAGGGAAAACAGCTCAGGATGTGTAGGATGGGTATAGGGAAGGCCCATAGCTGCCCATTTCTTTAACAGCAACAGCTGTGCATATGCTAGAAATTTGGAGGGAAATATGAAACCTTCCACCTCTGAGAGAGGGGTGAGGACAACAAAATATGTTGTACTGCCAATTAAATATCAGTTTATGTGTCCAGCGGACATCTGTGCAAAATGGGCAGCTATGTATGGGGTGTAATTTTTTTTTGGGAGCAGATTGCCCTTTTTTTTCAGGTGAGAGTGGAATGTGGGCTAGGGGAAGTGGGTATATTTGGGGAGGTAGGTTGGGGAGGTAAACAGACAAGACAAACAAGACACATACAGGGGTGGTGGAATATGACACATGTGGTGGGTGAACATCATTGACGGGGAAGGATGTTTGGAAATCGCAAGCCCATGAGCCCACAGATGGCAACAGTGGAACTGAGATCCCCACCCATGGGCAGTCACCACTGCACCTACACAGCCCAGAGGGTGGCTGTGCTGGGGGCTACATAGGAGGGGCAGGCTCACCCATGAGTTGCGCCACATGTGCCTCAAGCTGGCATAGAGAATCAACGACTGAACACTTGATCTCCCTACGCACCACAGCCCGGACCATTCGGAGGGTGATAGGTGGCCCTCTTCTGGCCACGCTTGCACGGGGGGGATGAGCCCCATCCCCTAAACCGCGTCCACCCAAAGGTGACACAGGGCCAACGGAGGAGGAGGTCCCGGGCTGGGCATCGGACCTGCTGGTGCCAGATGCCATCACCAGCTGAGGTGGGACAGGTGGGTCAGCTGGGACTGGCCTTCCCATACGTTCTATGTTTTGGAGGATTTAATAACAATATGGGTTGGTAACAGCCAACAGCATTCCAAATTAGTTGTAACAGCATGCAGTAGTATTCCCATTGACCCAACACGCCAGAGTTCCAACAGTTGAACAGCAAGCATAACACATGCATATATAGAACAACAGTGGACATTCCAACAGCATGCAGGATTGATTGGTGGCAACAGGCCACCAAGATTGCAGTATCTGAACAGGGCACATGCATCAAAGTAAATAAAGATATTTATAAACCAATAGGACATATGTCCCAACAAATGTTTTAAGATTAGACATACCCATTGAGATGTGGAATTGCATTTTTTATGCACATACAGTAGGGTGTAAAAAGATACCTCCATTAACAACTTATATGTACTTATAGTTTACACTACATTCCTATTGACTGCAGGTATATATCCCCTACATGTATTTTTACACTAGGCAATGTCCGTTACATTGTGAAATGGGTTTTGCTAGTTCTTTATATACCTGACCTGTGTCTGGCATACAAACTGTCCAGGATGCAGATGTTACTGCTACGTATTTATATATTTTATTTATATTTATATATCTACATATCTGGATGTGTTCAGGTGACATTATAAGTTATATTTTAACAGCCCCCTACATTTCTAGCAGCACACTGACATTTCTGGGGAACACAATAACAAGCTACTCATGTGCCAGATTAACCTATACATGCCAGCCATTAACCAACAGTTGAGGACTGTATATATGCTGAACAGCTACTGGCACCCCCTTCATCCACTTTATACGGCCTACCCAAGTGTGGGTTGACAGCGCTTAATACAACAGTACTATTTCTATAATGCAAGAGTACAACAGCATATCGAAGAAAGTGACATGGACACACTCCAGGAATTATACCTTTATTAATTACATTACACACTTTTCTAGAGGCTCTCTCATTTATTTGATATTACAGTGCATGCAGAAGACATATTCAAGACATATTATACCTTTATTAATGGGTTACAACACTCTTTTTCAGGCTCTCTCACTTATTTTATATAACAGTACATGCAGAGAAATTATTCAAGACTTATTATACCTTTATTAATGGGTTACAACACTTTTTTTCAGGCTCTCTCACTTATTTTACATAACAGTACATGCAGAGAAGTTATTCAAGACTTATTATACCTTTATTATTGGGCTACAACAAATTTTTCAGGCTCTCTCACTTATTTTATATAACAATACATGCAGAATAATTACTAACCTGCCTGGTGGCACAGCCTTAGCTGCCTATCTGCATAGGCTTGCTGATTCGTAGCATGGACACCTGCAGCTGTGAAGTAAATGAAGTGATGTTGAGACATATACCTATCCATAATATAGACTACAATAGCAATTCTTACATACTTATTTCCATGGCTACCTATTCAGTAGTATGGCATTTTGCATCCCACTGGCCTCCTGTATCCACTGGTTCAGTCGGTTCTCTTTGCGTCTCTTCAGGTCTGAGTAGTGGTGTCTGAACTGCTCACCAGTCTAAGGGATGCCTGTGGCACTGGTGAGATTATGTGCTAGATGGTTCCTGGCTTCCGCTTTGTATTCAGTGCCCTGGAACTGACCCTGCAGGAGTCTGTCATCATGATTATGGATGAGGAGCCAAACCATCACTTTTGACTCCTCAATGCCCCACCGTTGCACTCGAAAGCGAGAGCCCTCTCCATCACCAGCCATGCTGCCTGCAGATGGGAGCTACAACCAGTTATGGCAAGTATTCCCGCCTATGGGGCTTAAATATGCCTCATTTCCCGCACTTATTTGTGCTTGGCCGGTTTTGAAAAGTCTCAGCTGAAAGCACACCTGCTTAGCACTGAGTAAACTTTCACTAATATGTATGTGTGTGTTGAAAGTGCATGCATATCAAAAGCTGTCATCGCTTAGTGGTTCAGTACTGTGATTATGGTGCACAGTATCCCAGGTTCGAGGCCTGCCATTGCTTTTTATTTTACTACTGGCCAGACCGGCTAGGAGGTGTGGCTGTGTTTAGCCAACTTTGGTCAACTTTGCCCACCATTACTCTACATTGCTCTACGGTGCTCTACGTTGCCTGACGTTGCCTGATGTTGCGCTAGTTAGCGTGGTGCACAGCTACGTGCAAACATGTTTTGTTTTTGCTAGTTGGCACGATGCGCAGCTCCATGCAAAGCCATTGCACTAGTTAAAGCAGTGTTAAGCTATGAGCAATTAAACGTAAATGTGCTTAATACAGGTAAACTTTGCTTAGCAGTGCTTCACATTGCTTAAGATACATTACTTATGCATTCATCAGTATGCATAACCATTTCACCTTCTTATATATATATATACATATATATATATATATATATATATATACATATATATATATATATATATATATATATATATATACATATATATATATATATATATATATATATATATATATATATATATATGTATATATAAAATATCA
The DNA here is from genome assembly GCF_019279795.1 of Protopterus annectens. Classification (NCBI taxonomy): domain Eukaryota; kingdom Metazoa; phylum Chordata; order Ceratodontiformes; family Protopteridae; genus Protopterus; species Protopterus annectens. The sequence continues at coordinate 1,713,953,886 of NC_056733.1, forward strand.
TTCACTACTACATAGGCCATTTCAATGCTTTTTACTAAAATTTAAAAGATAAATGTCAGGAATTATTTTTCTATGCAGATTTCGTACAGAAAATAGAAAGGGGAGTGGTGGGACTTGAACCGGGAATGCCACCTCTTTGTGCGAAGGCTCTACCACTACGCTGTTGCGATTTGGCTTTATTTGCATATACGTTTCTTATTATCCTCTTCGATGTCTAAACTGCTAACTGTAGCTAACCATTGGGCAAACCCGCTCAAACATGCGCAAATACAGGCATCTATATCGGGAATAATAAAAAAAAAATAAAAGTTTTACATTTTATAATTGTACAGAGGTTTAGAATGTGGGGAGTGTAGTGTTGGGTATGTGCACATTTGAGCAGACTCGCTCATGTCAGTTAACATTTGCCGATTGAGGGACTTGCAGGGGCGTGGATTTTTGGACTGCTCGGCAGTTCGACATGCCCCCTGCACTCGTGCATGCTCTGTGTTAGCCTTAGAGCTGAGTCAGTATGCCCTCATGAATATGCATGGTGCACTGGCATCTTCCTCTTCGGCTGCAGTTTCCGTGTAAGACTTATTTAGTCTTACACGGAGGATTAGTGAATCCCGGGGATATTCATTTCATTCTAGGACAGACTTCACACACATGTGGTTCTCTTTGTTCTATGTTAGATCGTTTTGTTTTAAGTTTTCAATAACTTTTCTCAAAGAACAATTGAACTGTTTAAATGTTTTCCAAATATAATGATGAAACCAGTCATCTTCAAAATTTTGCATCAGCTGAACAACTTGTTTCATGCTATTCTGCTAATAACCTTATGTGAGTGATCAGACTGTTATACCTAAACAGACACAGAGCTAGGGTGAGACAAAGAGGAGAGCTGCCCTGAGTGCAAGATATTAGGACATGCAATTAGCTAATGCCATTTGGCCAGTAGTAGTGAAATTGTGGCCATGGCTGAAGTGGTTCATTCCTTTATTTGTGGCATTTTGACTGCACCAAGTCACTTTTTCTTTTTTTAACAGAAGTGATGACCTATTTTTTTTTTTTTTTGCTCCTTGGCTTCAAGTTGAGGGGGCACCAGGTCTTGCACTGTACGGAGCACCAGAAAAGCTAGCTATATCTCTGTTAGTTACAAGTCCAAAAGTGGAAATGTAGTAATAAAGTCATTGTATGTGATAATGTAATCTTAAATTAAGTCTGCTCCAGCATTTAACTCACTGGTAGCATCATCTACTGCTGGTGTTAGGAGGGTTTCCTTGCAAATGTGTGACAAGTGTGATTGTTTCACTACAAAGCAATCACATATGAGCAAAGCAAACAGAATTTGTCATTAAATATTTACAGGCTGCAACCCCCCCCCCACACACACACACACTTTTGTACTTGCATATACCAACTGTTTCCACACCATCTTGGGTAAAGGAGAAATCCCTGATTTAACAGCAATCTTTCCTTCCAGAGAGAAGCTGACAAGTCAAACACTAGTGATTGTAAGAATAAGTATTAATCACTAGTGTATTGAAAGCAAGCATTAATCCCATCAAATGAAAACTATGCACGGTGCTCTTTTTTATTCTTAGGCCTAGGCATATTGTCACTTCACTGGGATTCTTTCATTTTTGCTGCAATACAGAACATGAAAGCCATTATGTTGGCTCTGTTACTTCCTCAGTCATGCACAGTTACGTTTCTCTTTTTTTCTTTGCTTTCCTATAGGACCTATCCACTGGCATCCCTACCTGCACTCAGTCATCCCATTCATTCAGTGTGGACAAAAGCTGAGCATTCTTGGGCTAGATAAGAGCTCACCAGCCCATGTTCTCTTACCCTAGAAGAGTTAGCAGCTCATTAATTTGCCTGCTGGCAAGAGGCAAGTAGGAGAGTGCAGGCCAACTTGCTGATCCTGTGCTATGATCTACACACTCCCTAGTGGAGAACTACCTCATCTTCAGCAGTTCTCTCAGCTCAATTCTATGATATCATCATGAGGAATAAGGGTTCACACTCTAATTCCTCTAAAACATCCTTCTTTACAATGACAGTGCATGGATCCCAGACAAGGGCACTACTATAAGTCACTCAAGTGTTTAGATAAAGCTGCCTCCCCATTACCTCCCCCATCAAGAATGGGGCTAATGGTTGCAGCCACACAGTCCATCCCTCCCAAGGCATCTCTTACAGGTACCTAAGCTGGTATTTGAACCCATGTGGTCTATACTATAGTCTGTGCTTTATCCATATACACCACAAAAATGGCTTTACATTTTTTCATTCATCATGTGCTTTTTTCCCTTAACAGATTGATATCTTTTGGAGCATTTGAGGTAGTGGTATACTTTTGAGGCTAAGTATATATTTCTTTCATAGTTCTTTGTTTCTCCTATACCACCAAATTTACATTGATTCAAAATTGTTCTTCTATTTTCCTCTGCTTGTGACTGAATCTTTATTCATATTCAATTACTTGCTTATTTTACACTTTTTTGAGACATTAAATGAACTGCACTTAATATCAGAAGCATTTCAACTGATTTTCAAGGAGGCAAGCTCAATAGAAAAGATGCAGTATTTCCAAACACATGTAAAACTTATAAAATTTTCCCTAATTTATTTGTATTTCTACCATAAAGCAATGTTTCTTTACTAAAGAATTTTCAGATTATCTATAAATATTTTTCACGGTAGCTTTTTTCTGACTATTGCATCATTTAAATATGTTATCACTTATCATACTTACTGAAGCATGTGATTATATTAGCATTCTGACTTCTGTATTCATTATTCTGACAAACATGCCTATTGTTGTATTACTATAACATCCATAAGGTGCATAAAGAAAAGTGCATTCATTTGTCGCAGTTAACTTCTTTACTATGAGTCAGATTCAGTTATAAAACTTTAGGTCCTGTTATACTGTCATGTTTCATTATCTGCTTATTCATCTGCTTTATTCCTTCTTGCATCCAGCACTTGTAGTCAAACTTTAAAGTGCCTTGGCAAAATTATTACATTTCTAGCAGATTATGTACTTTTTCCTTTGGCAGGACAATGATTTTATGTGTGCATCCCCATACAAACTATTTGCAAGTGGACATGTTACTGTTTATTTCAATTTTTTTTTGTTAGACACATCTTTGTTGTTCTTTATATAAACTATTTTTTGACTTGCTGTACTCTAGTTAACTATATTCATTCATTCATTTATTTGCTCATTACATTTGATAACTAAGATTGTATGTTTTGAGAAGGAGCCCATTTTAGTGGCAGTCCAGGGAAGAAATCTCTAAGGTGGTTAAAGTGTACATGACACAGAACAGTTTAGGATCAAGAAAAAAATGTATAGTATGCAGATACAGACCATAGTTTAGGATACAGAATAATAAATACACAGGATGCATGCATACAAAACATATACAAGACCTAATATAAAAGGCATATATGGTTTATTGTATTTGATTTAGTTAACAAATTTAAACCGCTATAACTGCTTTGGAGCATTTGAATGGAAACAACATTTTTCATTACAATCACCTTCTTTAGATGGAGGTTGGGGACCTTCTTGGAAACTACAGTAAATATTGTGAGAAAACATTGCTGCCATTTTTGAATGCCACCCCCCCCCCCCCCCCCCACCGAGCTTGAATTGTTTTCTGCTTGGCTCTTCTGTGCTTTTTGTTTTGTTTAATTTCTGTGTATTCCACAGCCTTGTGCTAAACTGCACTCTGATCACTGCCACTGTAGTTCTGGCTAAACAATAGGAAGAGAGTGAATTTGCATTTCTTCTCTTCAATCAATACACACAAACTGTCATTTGTTCCCCTAATTAACTGTTGGCTTAATTTTTTTCAGGGTGACATTAGCGTATGCTTAACTTCTCCTGGTTGTTTTGCTACTAGATGCACTGGGAGTATTGGCACACTGCATTTTTCTCTGTTTCACCACTGATACAAATCTGGTAATACCCTTCCCTACCTCACTATTATTTTACTTTTAGGAACAGTAATATGAAAAATATCAAGCTGTGGCCAAAAGAATCCTTAGGCTTAATACGGAGATTGGGCAGTCTGTCATTAAGGAATGCAAACTGTAGGCTTCACTTGACATTCACTTTGTATTACTTTTGTTTACAATCTTTATGATGACATTAGACTATCAATAAGAAAAGTTAGTGGCCAACATGGAGATACTGATGAAGTAAATTGGAAGGGGAAATATATAAAGAGATAAATGCAGCTTGGAAAATTCCAAATAAACATTTCACATCAGTATTCCCCACAAAAGCAGAAGGGAGTGTACCGGGCAGGAGTAGGCTGTAATATGGGAAGCATGGACAGATAGATAGCAACAATAGAAGTGAAAATGATAACAAGCTCAAAGGATTAGACAGGATCTCATCATGGAATCTAAAAAGGCTTATTGTACTTATGACAGAATCTTTCAACAGGTCCCATACAGAGGATGTAGTCTCTGTAATATAAAACAAGGGGCGGTACTGACAAAATACAGGAAAAGTAGCTCAGGAAACTAGGAGGCAGTTAGTCTGACATCTATAGTGGGAAAAAATGGAGGACATGTTGGAGTGGTTATACGGTTGCATGCGGATATTTGATCAAAATGGGTTGCTTAATGAGTTCCATCAAAGTCATAGCTGGAGGAACATGTTAGACTAGCCAGATTCAGTTCTGTGTGAGAAACCCATGGGTAGTGAGATCAGCCCTGTGGATGTGAATTTTTTGGACTTCAGCAAAGTCACTGACAAAGTGTCACACATAACTTTTATAATGATGAAGAGAGGGGATATGTAGTAAACTCTATTTATGTAACAAATCACTACTGTAAAGAAAACAATTTGCAACTGCTGGGGTGAGTTAGACTGACAGAAAGGGATAAGTGGTATTGTATAATTACTATTCCTCTCCTCTTCTATTTGTTTGTTTTATTTTATTTATTGAGTTATTGTTTTATTTATTTATTTATTGATCTTTTGTTGACCAGGTTAGTCCCATTAAGATAGTGACCTCTTTTTGGGAGACCCAAGGTGGTATTTGTATTGCTAAGGGGAATTTGACCAAGGCATTAGGGAATGTCCACTACTCTTTGCAATAGGTGCCATGGAATTCTTTTACATTTACATGAGCTATCACCAGCTGAAGCAGATGGAACTTAGTTTAACATCTCATCCAAAGGAAGACACCATCCCCCACTCTGGAATTATAGATAAGCTCACTAAACAAGGTATAAATCCCTATGTCACAAGATGGGTTGCCAACTGGCTCACGGACAGAACCCACACTGTGAAAGTAGCGGATTCCAAATCCGACTTCAGACCAGTGACACATGGCGTACCACAGGGTTCAGTCCTGGGTCCTCTCCTGTTTGGTATCTACTTCTCTGAAGTGCAGGCTAACATAGAAGGCCTTTGGCTAACAAAGTTTGCAGATGACTGCAAACTAGGAGCCATAATCAAAACTCCTAACGATGTGGACAAACTACAAAAGGGCCTCACTGAGACAGATACCTGCTGTCAAAGCCAATGGCCTGAAGCTCAATGCCAAAAATTGTATTGTCATCCCCTTTGGTAAAAACTCTGTACCCATGAACTACCACATAGCTGGTAGTCTACTTAATGCCGAAAATGTGATAAGAGACCTTGGGACGCAGGTGGACAGTAGTCTCTCCTTTGATAATCACATCGCCACAGTGGTCAGGAAATCCTCTGGAACAGACTACCTATCTATGTCAAACAGAGCTCCTCATTAGCACTCTTCAAGAAAAATCTTGATGATTGTCTACGAAATGGGAAATTCACTCCAGGGATCACTTCTGTGACTCTGCTTGACAGGGGCACAGAAAAATAATTTTCTTGGGTGGCGAAAGCTAGGGTACATTTTTTTGGCTGGGCTTGTATAGGCCCTAGGGCCAATAGCCTAGTACCTACCTATGAACCTATGAACACTCAGGAGTGCAGCACCCCTTATTTAATATTTGCGTTTTAAAAATAAAAAAATGTTATTGTTAAATTATCATACGTGTGCGTGTGTGTGTGTGTGTGTGTGTGTGTGTGTGTGTGTGTGTGTGTGTGTGTGTGTGTGTGCGTGTGTGTGTGTGTGCATGCATGTGCGTGCGTGTGCACCAGACTTTATATATGTGATGAGAATGTCATGGGAAGTTGCATATTTTTATACACGAGACCTAGGTTGGGTGATGGAGATAGTAATGATGAGGGAGCAAACATGAAAAAAGTGGGAGACTCATGCTATGTGTATGGTAATGCAAATTAAGGGAAGAAGATGCATTTGCATGAGTTTGCTTAGAAGAAAGAAAAAAGAATAGAGACACCTGTGGTTATCATTACTGAAAGCCAAAGTCATTAATCACAATTTATAAGGATGGTGACAAGGGAAACTGAAGTGCAGTGGAACATATTCGGGGAAGTGAAATCAAGGGACAGAAAGGTAATAATACCCCTTTATTACTAAGAGCATACATGGAGTACTGTGTGCAGCCATGCAGTCCATACAGAGGACAAAGTGACCATAATGTTGGAGTGGGCACAGATAAAGGATGGTGAAGGAGGTTGCAGACAGGATTTAGGAGGACAGGTTAAGATGGCTCAACCTGTTTGACTTGAAAATGGAGAGAAAAGAAAAACGAGGGGGGTGGGTACGGTATGAACATGTACAGCTTCCTTTACATTTCAATGAGTTTAAATTCCTTGAAGCATCAACCAAATCAGACACATCAGTCAAAGTGTTAGCTCATTGAAATGCGCAGAAAGGTTTCTCCAAGGGTGAGGCCTTTGCAACCCTTTAGCATTTCTATTAGCTCCACAGTCACACAATTGCAGAGAAATCAAAAGGCAATGCACATTGAATAACTGTTGACATGCAAATAGAAAATACACCAACAGTGATTTAAACAGAAAAATAAATCAAGAAGTTTAATATTAAAATATTGAACCTGAGAAGACCTAACCTTGTTCACTTTACTTTCAACCAAATGGAAAACAAAAGATTATAAGAGGCTGTGGGCAAAATGTGAGGCATCTGCATTGGAAAGGAAGGACAGGACAGAAAAAAGGGGTATGTCCAACAGATGAAAGGCACAATGTTTAGCCCAGATAAAAAATGTGCAGTTTTATATAGTGAGTGGCTCAAGTAGGAAACAACTATCAGCTACCATAACTTAATTCCACAATATCAGTGTCATGAACAACTGAGCCATCCCTTTCATGCATGTGCATATATAAAAAGAAATGATCATATAAACACATTAGAGTGGATGTATCACTTTTCTTGTCTATTCA
>NC_056733.1:1713966197-1714028697 GCF_019279795.1 Protopterus annectens
ATGGATTGACTGTAAAATGGACTGACTGTAAAGTATTCAGACTGACTTTAACACTTCATAGCAATGTGTGTATATGTGGGCTGTTTGCTTGTGTGGAGAGGAGTGTGCATTAAGTATTCTGGATATCAGCTAATTGTTAATGTTGCTGCCCTCATCTTCCAAACACAATTGATAACTGGTTTGTGAGTATAATCATACAGTGTAGTTGTGCAATGATTTATTGTCTTAATAAAGCATAAATGCTAAGCACTATTTTGTTTAAAGTTATTTTTTAACTCATTTTATGTCCATTTTATTTCATGTTCTATGCTACTTCAGAAGAAAACATTATTACCATATTATACTGATTCATTAAAATGGGTATATAAAGCCCAGGGTCAGAAAATATGTCTATTCCTCCAAAATGTGTGGTATAATATGAGACAAATGAGCAGAATTTGTCTCACTTGATAAAACATGAGACTGGAAATGCAATAGACAGTATAATGAAGCAAATTTATGAGTTTGCAGTATTTGAGAACAGCAGAACGGCATAAATAAATGCTCATTCATTTTATGCTTTAAAAATCACTGATTAGATTATGAAATTATGTTGTTGTTACAGTACAGACAATTTCTGAACAAATAAATGAAATTCACACCTCATGAGATGTATGACTGAGAAACCTAAAGCTTACACCCATCACAGTATAATGACATATGTGCTTGGGGCACAGAACACATTGTAACATGCTAGCTAACAAATCAGTACACTTAAAATAAATAGGTTCGAAAATGCATTTGAAGCAGAAGATGACTGTAGGTGTATAAAATTTTAAATTAAAAAACTACATATACAAATGAATATTGCTAGGTTATAACGATTAAAGCCAGGACTGAAATGAAATGTTTTCATTTATGCCTGCCATATCATTACCTAGCTTTTATAACAAGAACTCAAGATCTAAACAGTCAAAGAGCACTGTCCTGAAGCCAAGTACTTAAGCATCTTGCAGCATGTGGAGGTTGCTTCTCCTGCTTAAATTCATATATAGGTTCAGGTAAGCAGCTGTGGAGGGAGTGAGACAGGATAGGAATGCACATTAGGATAACGATCAGGATGATGACGATTTGGGTTCAGGGAGCACGAGGAGAGCTTTATGGTTAGAGAGTGAGAGAGGAGTTTTATGGTTAGAGAGCAGAGAGGAATATGGATGTGTGTGTTATTAATGGCATGCAGTTTCATTCACTATGTCGTTTTAAGTGTGTGAGTAACAATGTGATATACACAACATACTGCTGTTGATGCCTTATGTTTTATAAAAGAAGAATACAAGAAAACTTAAAGAGCTTAAAGGTCAGACGCAGGAGTATGACTCAGTCATTACATCCAACAACACAGCTTTCACACTATATAGACACACCATACATGATGCTAATTTTAAAGAACTGTATTGTTTAATAATAATAATACACATTTGTTAACCATGTAGGACCAATGGACACACACACACCCTTTTCAGGGGCAACCTGGGAGCAATGTCAAGTAAAGTGACATGCGCAAGGTTACACAGTAGGCTAATGAGGGAGAAGGGAATCAAACCCGGTACAGCAGGAATTATAGCTCTCAACCTTGATCTGCTGCACCATCTTCCAGGTATGTTGAAATTACAGCAAATAAAGGTGATGTAGAATATCATCTGGATGTCAAGGAAGGAAACTGTACACGTTTAAACCTGAAAATAGTCTAGATGGATGAGTGTTGTACCCTAGTTAACAAATACAAGTAAGTAAATAAATAAACTTTGGTAGAATAAATTGAATGCCTGTACATTTCCATGTTTCAATGAAGTAATTATTTTTTGAAAGTAAAATAAAATGGACAGCTCTGGGGCACTAAGACTGGTTATGATGGCCCATATGACAAATGTGATGAATTATTTAAAATAATTTTGAATGAGTCTTGACACAGTCTGAAAAAGTCTTACCTAGAAAAAATACTTAGTGTGTATTTATAGAGATTTAATAAAGTGAAGAGTGGAGGATTCCTAACTGGACAGCATTTTTTGTTACTAAATGTTTAAATTTTGCTGTTGCTAGTTTACATTTTTGTTTTAATGAAGTGCATGCAATCATGTGGTTCTAGATGCTGCTATTTTCAGTCTTTTTTGTAACTGGATGTTACATTGCATTTTCTTGAACACAGAAGGAGATAGTGAGCCTATCTAGTCTGCCTTGACATTCTCCCTTCTACTCGTACCTTCTGTGTTATACTATTTTCACCTATCCCATGCTTTCTGGAATGCCCATGTGTCTCACTGCTTCACCATTCATATCAGTAGTTCATTCCATCAACCCATACCTATGGCTGTGAAAAAGTACTTTTGGGATCCAAGGAGTATTTAGTGCATACAATCTGCTGTCTGGTTAGGTTTCCTCTGCATGACTTCCATCAGCTTAGTGTCATTGTTCTAACACAGCCTCTATAACTACATAAGTTCACAAGGTAGTATGATAAAGACCCCGCACAAAGGAAACATTTTCTCTTTACTTATGAAAGTTATCATATTATGGATTTGCCCAAGCATTCTATTTGTTGTTGCCACTGCTTTCTCACTATGCATTCAGTTGTTCATCTATAGGTCCTTTTCATGCTCTGTTGCCATTAGGTCCTTTTCAGTTTTCCCTCAGATATGTTGGAAACTAACCCAGCGAAGAGTACTGGATGCAGGCCCCTGTGATACTCTAACAGATGTTTTCACTAATTCCTGATTTTGTACTTCTCATTACAACACTGTATGTAATACCATTCAACCAGGCACTTGTCCATTTCCCACAGTCTTGGTCCTAAACCCAATTCTATGATTTTTTTTCTTTCAGTCATCTGTGTGTGAGAGAGAGAGCCAAAACCAGGCATGTAGTCCTCTGTCAAATTTTCCCATAATCTAGTCACAAAACTATATCATGTTTCAGTGACAATGTATTTTGCCAATGAGCGCATGTTGGCTGCTGCACAATAGATTGTTGTTTTCTGCAGATTTGACCAGCTTTCCCTTCAGGGGTTTCTCAGTTACTGTTAATAACCTAATAGGTCACTGTTGGTGTCATGCAGAAGGGTACAACAGTTGTTGTCTTACATTTATCTGGCACTTATACAGTAGATCCTAATATGATGAAGATCTTGATCAAGGGGCCTTGAAGACCCCTTGTGGCCCTTGGGATTTATCCTCCCTAAAAACTGTCAGACTCCACTAAATGTCTTCCTTCTCTCTCCTGGTGTCTGCCCATTGTTCTACCCATGGTACTCTGCATTCTGATTGGGTACCCCTCTTTTTCACAGTTTTTTTGTGATCTTCTTACCATCTTTACTCAGTTTTCTCAGTTGCATCTCCCACTTCCTTACTTTTGCTACATACCTAAAAATAAAATATACTTTCCTTCTAAATCCCTTCATCTTACAGCTTTCACCTTTGTCGTTTGCTACAATTATCATCTTTATTACCTTATTTTAGCCTCTTTGTACTGAGCCAATGCCCCAGCCACTTATTTCCACCACTTGTAGGCACTATTTTATGCCCTAATGAATAACTTCAAATTCCTTTGTATGCAAATCAAACTTGCAGATATTTCAGGATCACAAGTATTGGTTCATGAGTTTGTTATTGCAGAGATATTGACATGGCTGATAAAAGTAGGAGCAAAAGCATATTAGAACTACCAGAACTGTACCCTGAAAAGTAACCAGTAATGCTGTTTTAGCATATTTCAGCCTGTGTCCTGAAACCTTTAATTCCTAGGGGCCCTCTGATGTGCAAGTGGTGAAAAAGAGGTGCAGTAAGTTTCCTGTACTCAAATATTAAAATGCAGCATAAAATTATATTATATGAGCAGTAAGTGTACCAGAACCACATTTTTCTGTAATAATAAAGAATAGTTTAAGTTGCTAATTATATTACCTTAATTATGAATTATGCTTAATAGTAAAATGTCTTCCACTCAGGAAGTGGATGCAGAAATTGTCATTTCATGTTCATTACAAGTTCTTGAACTATGGCTTTACACTTAGTAGAAGGAGATGCACAAACAAATTACCTTTTGGATAGATGTAGGCATTCTATCTTTACCTACACCTTTGACCCCAGAGAATGGGCCTATTTTTTATGTCTTGGCCATTTATCCATAGGAGGTCTACAAATGGAAGAAGGATGTGACATCGGCCTGTTACGCTTTTTTTATGAAGTAGATATTCTGAAGGCTGTTATTTTGGGAGATGAGTCAGCAAAGCAGTGTGTCTTGTTTTATTTTTTCATCTGATGGATATCACAGACTAATGTACAGGAAGGAAACTTATTTTCAGATAAGGGTCTAGAACAGCATTTGTAAACTACTTGTTGCTCTCCATAACAGACCTCTCTCACAGTTTTTTTTGTACAGAGCCTTTGTGCTTATTAACATTTCTAAGCTTACTAAGTTTGGAACCTTAAGCCCTTTCCTTATCCAGAAACATAATGCATTTTCTTTTCTTGTTTCATTCACAAAAATACCTTGTGTACTGATGTACTAATGGAATGAGAAGCAAGCAACAGCCTTTAATTCTGTTTAAGAAGAAAAAGAGCATACATGTCAAATGTTTCTATTAATTAAAGGCATATGGAATACGCAATACAATAAAAAAAAAATAAAAGCTAGTGTGCCTTACATGTACTACACATCTGCAGGTTGCAATGCACCCTTAAATCCTACAAGAAATTTAATTTAATTTATTACTGGTCACTTTTCAAAATAGCACAGGCTACAAATACGGATTGGAAAAGCAGAAATGTTTAACTGGTATTAATATATAAACTACAGCTCATAGGTTCATAGGTTCATAGGTTCATAGGTTCATACTAGGCTATCTGCCCTAGGGCATTTATAAGCCTAGCCAGAGTGTGTGTGGCTTCTGCCACCCCCTGGAATGATAATACTGTGCCCATTTAGGGTTTAGTTTACTGTGCCTCTGTCTAGAAGTGACACAGAGATGACCCCCAGGGTAAACCTACGATCTCCCATCCACTCGTCAAGATTTCTCTTGAAGAGAGTCAGTGAGGGGCTATGCCTAACATAGACTGGGATTCTGTTCCAGAGTGTAGGGAGCCTCTGGGTTATGAATCTGTCCCTCCAGCATGTCCTATTTATTTCTGTGTTGAGGTTCAAGTCTCTCGCCCTCATGGCTCTGGTGGATTTGTATTTTTTTAGGTAGAGCATGTCCATTAATTCCGGATTGGACATGACCTTGTACTTCAGGCATAGATCACCTCTGAGTAGGTGGTATGCGACTGAATAGAGCTGGAGTTTCTTCAATCTGGCAACATATGACATATGTTTGAGTCCCTTGATCCTATTGGTGAGGTACTTCTGGGGTCTTTCCAACTGCCGCAGGTGCCGGGTAAGGTACATACCAAATGGGGCATTGTACTCAACCATGGGTCTGATAAGGGAAGAGTATAGGGGCACAATGACCTCTCTTGATCTAGATGTTAATCCTTTCATGATAAGGTGGGCAATATAGAAGGTCTTCCTAACCACCTTGGCAATGTGGGTGTCAAATGAGAGGTCACTGTCAACTTGGGTCCCTAGGTCCCTGATTACTTCTTCCATAATTAATGGATTACCACCTATGTGGTAATTTGTGGGTACTTTGTTTTTCCCAAAGGGTATAACTATACATTTTTTGGTGTTCATTTTAAGGCCATGGCTCTGGCACCAGTTATCCATTTCTGTGAGGCCTTTCTGAAGGATGCTAGTGTCCGCTGGAGTATCGATTATGGTGCCCAGCTTGCAGTCATCTGCAAACTTTGTCAGCCACAATCCTCCTATGTTTGCTTGTACTTCTGAGAAATAAATGCCCAACAAGAGGGGTCCCAGGACCAAGCCCTGTGGGACACCACTTGTAACTGGCATAGAGTCTGACATGGCTCCAGCAATTCTGACCTTGTGGGTTCTGTTATTTAGCCAGTTTGCAACCCATCTTATTACATATGGGTTTACATTTAAGCTGGTGAGCTTGTCTATGATGCCCGAGTGGGGTATTGTGTCGAAGGCTTTTGCAAGGTCAAGGTAGGCTGTGTGAACTGCCTTACCCTCATCAATGGCCTTAGTGACTGTTTCAAAAAAGTTGACTAGGTTCAAAAGGCAGGATCTGCCCTTAACAAAGCCGAATTGGGTAGGATCAAGTGTCTGTAGGTCACCAATGTCTTTGTTTATGAGTTCCATAATGATCCTCTCCATAGCTTTGCAGACCAGGCTCGTCAAGCTTATGGGGCAGTAATTTCCAGGGTCCATAGAAGCACCTCCTTTGTGAAGTGGAACTACTGTTGCTGTACTCCATTCTTTGGGTACGCATCCTGTAGTAAGGCTAAGATTAAACAGCAGCCTTATGTGCGAGTTTAGTTCCTCTTGGAGTTTATGTAGCATGCAACCTGGGACACCGTCTGGTCCCATTGATGCTGTGTAGTTAGCTTTGGAGAGGGCGGCTCTCACCTGGACATCTGTGATGTCAGGGAGGCTACACTCAGCTGGGATAGATATTTCTCCTTTTGGGTGGGGGGGGGGGGGTTGCACTGAACCTCTCTGCCAGTATGTTGGCAATATCTGTGGGTTCAGTGTATTTTTTGTCATTTTGAACTAACTCTGAGCATATCTGGGAGTTTCCACCCAGGTTTCTAACATAACTAAAGAAGGCCTTGTGATTATCTTTAGTGTCTTTTGCAATTTTTCTCTCAAAGTTGGCCTTGGATGATTTTATGAGTGATCGTAGTTTTTTGCTAGTATTGATCCCTTTTTGGGATTTTGCTCTGTCCTGTAGTAGCTTCCTTCTCCTGTTGTAAAGTTTGTTTATGGCTGGGGTCCACCAGACAGAACGCCTGCCTTTGGGGGAAAGGGTCTTGGTTTTCTTTGGTATTGCATGAACCATGCATTCTTGGAGGTGTCCGTAGAAGGCGTTTATAAAGAATTCAGCAGTGTGGGCTGTGGTTTCCACTGGCCCTGGGGCCTTGAAGGATATCACTTCAGTCTTAAGAAGTGTGAAGTCAGCTTTTGAGAATTTCCTCACTGTGGTCTTTTGTGCTGGGGGTGGGGGTGGGATGTGGATTTCCAGTGAGATTAGTTTATGGTCTGATCTCACCAGTGAAAGGTATACTTCCGGTGTGGAGCATTGTGTCCCCATGTTTGTGATGATCAGATCTAGTATATTATCTCCTCTTGTGGGAGTGGTGACTGGTTGTTCCATCGCATTTGAGTTTATGAATTCTAGGAACCTTTGGGCTAGGGTGTTGGGGCTTGAGTAATGCTCCCAGTCTATGTTTGGGTAGTTGATGTCTCCCAATATGATGGTATTTGGAGAGACATTCATACTCTCCAGTGTCTTCAGGAAGGCTGAGTGGGGTTCCTGAGTTTGAGAGGGTGGTCTGTAGCATGCTACAAACTGTAGGGCAGTTTTGCCTATGGCTAGTTGCACATGGATGATCTTCAATGCTTCGTGCGTTGCCACTATCCTGGAGGTGTGGGTGTCTTTGATGAATACGGACACTCCCCCTCCCTTTGTTGTTCGGTCCAAGTTTTGAGGCCGAAAAGCATGATATGAGTTATAACCTGGTAGTGCTGGGATGCTCTCGGGAACCTTGAACCAGGTTTCAGTCACTGCACAGACATTGATGCTCTCCATACTGAGGAGGGCTTCGAGAGCCTACATCTTGAGGTTTAGACTTCTGGCGTTGAGCAGCATTACCCTTAGTTTTTTTCCACTTGTGTTTTCTAGGGAGGTGGGTTTGTTTTTTGAGCCTTGCCTAAAAAAGGCACTATGGGGGTGGCAGGAGCCTTTGCCAATATCCGGAAGCCTAGGGGTGACAGGTGCAAGCCAGCCCTCGCGAAGCAGCGTGGCTTGTCCAGCATGTCATCCCAAGCAGACAGACATTAGATCCCCCTAGAATGACACCAGTAATTGAGCCAATTATTTAAGCTTATCATTTTATCTTTGCACTGTGGCATAATTCTTGGTGAGGGTAAGATTCTGCTCAGGGTCAGGGTCATACCAGCCTGGGCTACATAATCAGAGAGCTCCTCTATGTCTCTTTTCATGTAGTCCAGGGAGGTACGTCTCAGGTCATTCACGCCGGCATGGACAATGACCGAGTCATATTTGTACTTGCTTTGGAGTGACCTGAGTGCTTGTGTTATGTGGCAAATTCTGGCTCCCAACAGGCAGCTTACTGTAACCATTTCCTTGTTCAGTCTGGTGAGCGGGACGTCAGTGTGTCTGACTATAGAGTCACCTATTACAAGTGTATCAGGCATGTTGTTAGGCCTTAAGGGCTGTGACTGTTTGGCACACTGACTTTGAGAAATATGTGTTGCATGTGCTATGTTTTGAGGTAGTGGTTTCTTGGATGTCTGCTTTGGAGGCCTCTGTTGTTTTGGTAGATTTTTAATTAGAGCCTCCGAGTATGTCTTTGTGGGTTTATGTGTTTGGTTTGCAGTTGTGTTTGGTCTATGTGAGACTGGGTTTGTGTTGTATGTGGTTACCTTCTCCTCCTGGCTGGTCTTGCCAATACTGAGTCGAGAGAGCTCAGCCTCCAGTTTGGCTATATAGTTGCATCTCTCACATATATTTGTATTTGTTGGGAGGAGGAGAGGGTTGTTTGTGTACATGAGGCAGTTATAACATTGCCTCAAGATTCCAAGATTCACCAGCTGAACTGGAGAGAATGCCAGTAATTGCCCTCTCGACATGCTAGAATAGTGTAAGGGATTGCTGAGTACTGAGTCAGAAAGGACCTAAAGGGAAATGGGTACTCAAGGGGATTGTAGGTGGATGTAGTGCTTTCTTCTGTTCAAGAGTGCTTTACCTGTGTAAAAATGCTTTAGGAGCAAGTGCTGGGCTTTTTAGATAGAGAATAGACTGATTTTATTGAAGGTAGAGCAGTTTTAAGGGAAAAACTGAAGAGCAGACTTGGCGGAGCCAGAAATAGTTTAAACTTGTTTAACCGGCACTACGCTATGCGCACAATCGCGCAAAGCCATGCAAAGCCGCACAAACACAGATTTTTATACAAGGAACTTCAAAAGAGCTAGAAATGGTCCAAAATGACCAATTACTACTAGATCTTGTGCTGAGGTCACTCCTTCAGGGACAGATAGGCTGCTCAAGGCTCCCCACTCCCACTGGTGAGCAAAGAAACTTCCTTCTATCCAAGTAAGGTAATGGGCAACACAGGAACTATCCCAAAGACCAGAATACAGCAAAGCCTGTATACTGGACTATTCTAGTCAAGGAAAGGAGGGAAAACAAGGATATATATATATATATTTTTTTTTTGGTAAGGAAACTACAGAAAAATGCAGGGAAACAGCAGTATATTAAATGCACAGGCTAGCACAATTGAGTGGGCAGCCTCAACAGTAAAATTAAACAAACAAAACTTTAACTTAAGTGCAGGTAATAAAAATGCTGAATACAGATAAAGTAGCAGATTAAACTTCGTTTACAGTAAGAAAAGAGGGTTGCACAGGTAGAAACAGCAAAAAATATACTTAAATCTGGAAAGTATTTGCTTTTTCAGTTCTCTGCTGCTAGCACCACTCTGCAGGACCACAAGGAGCTGTTGCTGAGTAGTATAGTCGAAAAAAAACACTCAGAGGCGGATTTTTATACAGGGAACTTCAAAAGAGCTAGAAATGGTCTAAAACGACCAATTACTACTGAATGTTATACAACTGCATAAACCATTGTATTGTATTGTATTAATTCAGCATGCTTCAAAAGATTTGGAATACGTGATAGATTATGTGAATTTCAAAATAAGTTAACTATAAAAGTAGGCTGTGCTCTGCTATGGTATCATAGATATGTCTGAATATGTTGATTTTTATATTTCAAATCTATGAAAGAAAATAATTTTATTTACATAAATGTCTAGAATTATGGTTAAACTAATGGTTATATCTCTGTTTCTGTTTGAGATCTTTCCAATGATGTAAGACAAGAGGAGATAATATATTGATATCTTTAGGATATTGTAGAATCAGTGCAAATTATGCATATAATATTTTCTCAGTATTTCAAAACAATATTTGTTTACAAAAACATACATATTAGATGGCAATTGTGAGGGGTAGCATTGTGTCCCTTAATGTTTTGTATAACAGACCATCATTTGTTTACCTGTAGGTTACACAGATTATGTGAAATTAATGCAGATATGAAAATAAAGCTAATAGTCATAATTTTTATACCATAAAAGCATTTATTTCTTGTAACATCTTATACTCACCATTCTATCCTAATGCCCACTGTTTGCCTATACTACCGCCAGCATGAATCTATTATACTACAATTTTGCATTAATATAAACATGGCTTTTTTTGTAAAGAAGCTTTAATAATTCTAGCTTTCTATATTCCATGCTGACCATTCACTATCCATTCTTAGCAAATCTTGTCAGATTGTAGATTCCAAGTTGCTACCTTAGTCTTAGGTATGCATCTGCATGGAGATATCAGAAGCTAGACTTTGAAAACATCGATGAGTATATTTTTTCAGGAGTACAGGGAAGTCTCCTGTCAAGACAAGTATATTCTTACAGGATACACAGGGATTCTGCTTTCCTGACAAGTATAATCTTGTAGGAAACAAATTATATACATTGTGCTAGCTTTGTAAATGTTGCTTGCCATGTATACAGAGGTATTGTTACAGAGTACTATACTGAGAAGTGTATTTTTGAGCAGAAATTTATTTGTGTTTTGTCTATCTTCTCACTTGTTTGTAGGGAACTATTCAGACTGAATGTGGGAGGTATCATGGTGATTCTAACGCTCTGGCTTTGACAGATATAATTCCTGATCAATCTTATGACAACTTTAATTTCATATTATTTCATTACCTACAATACACCAGCAATTTTTCGCAGTGATATTAATGAAGAAAATCTAGATGTACTCTAAACTAAAACTAAGCATGTTGCATTCCAGAAGGCCCATACCTCATTTGTGGTCCATCATAGTATGGTCATGATCAAAGGAAATCTCTTTCTTTTAGGTATTTTGACTTGAATCTTTTGAAGATCAGTCTTTGGCTAAAAGGCCTTAAACATAAGAATTAAGAAAAATGAACTTATAGATAAATCGATAGTGGATCTGTTCTAAAGATTAAGATTAAAGTGGTCAACTTATAGAAAATGAGGCTCTGAATGACAAAAATGGAACATTATAAATGTAATTACTCATTTGACTTTGTTAAATGGGTGGAAAACAGATGTTTTGTTTGGATGATCCATGGAAAAAGCCGATCAGTACAAAATATGGGGTAATTTAAAGTATTTAGTCTAAATGAAAGTCAAGGTAAGATAAAGTCAACTTCAAGAAAACTGACTCAAATCTGATTGCCCCTAAGAAACATTTATACATTTATACTTAAAGGTATGTTTAACATCAGACAATATGCTGGCGAATTTCTTAAAAATGTGAAAAATTGCAAAGAATCGTGATCCAAGGTTGACACATCATTGACATTCATCTCCACCTCAGAAATACAGAAAGTTATGTAGCATAACTCGCTATATAAAGTTAGCAAACTTCTTAAATAAGGAAAGCAAAAATAACTATCTAAATCAGTTAATTAAGTGAAAATGTTTGCTGCTTCATCCTATAAAGTATGCACATACTGTTTTAGATATGGTTTCCAAATGTAACTTTCCAAGATCTGCAGAACACACAAGATATGGGAAGAAATCAAATGTGTTACTAATGGCCAGTGAGAACAGCACCACCATGATAGTCTTTCAAAGGCATCGTTGCTACCTATATGCCTTGGATCCCTTCATACTATGGGTACCTTAACCTAAAACTGATTAGTTTGGATCAGTGTGAAGCCTTATCCAGACTGTAAAAAGAGAAAGAGCTCCTGGTCAATCACAGCATCTCAGAGAACACGCCTCCCATGTTATACAACTTCATTCAGTTGTTTGCACTTCCAAAACGTTTACAGTTAAGGGTTTCTGTCACTTGGAACTCCATTGTTGCTGTAAGGAAACTACCCACCATGCAGTCTTTCACATGTAGATAAACCAGTATCCCAGTAATTAAACTAAATGTCAAAGTCTTGCTGCAGCTGTTGAATCCAATACTGGTTAAGATACTGGTGATGTCAGTTCACTCTGGGTAAAATATTAGTAGGGTCTCTTAGAAACATAAAGAATTATGTTCTTGAAGTATTTGCAGTGTTTCATAGTATTTTCCCTTAATACTCATTCCCAACATTTTTGTTGAAGATTTTCTCTTTTTCCAGTTTTATATAGTTCTAATTCAATTAAGTTTTATCTGAAAAAGACACCGGTGGTTCAATTCACTCAAGTGTTAAATAAATAAAGCAGCCAAGGTCATTAGTACTGAGAAGAAATGCACACAGAAATAGGAAGATGATCAAGATATACCTAAGATCAAATAATTGACCCTGGAGCTGGAAGTCAGTCATGATAATCATTACAACACCATGCTGTACAATACTGAGATGTTCAAGAGCTCTAATCTTAAAATATTCTTGTGAATATAGATGGTCAAGGTGCCTAGCCTTTCCCCAAAACTGTAAAAGAAATGTAAAGTTAATAGCAGCAGGACTAACAGGCTAGATGACAGATTGCTTCATGAAAGGGTTGAAGAAAAATAATTTGAATATAGGTGATGCACATTTGAAAGGTTTGACTTGCCTAATACCACACATCCTGGAGAGTATTATTACAAAAAAAATAGATATGTTTTTATATTTTCTATCTTTAATAAAATGCAATTTTCTACATTTGTTTTTATAAAATGTCCACCAGAACTTATTTGTTGCAAATATTTAATTTGCTGTGAATTTGTTGACTGTGAATTGTCTGTAGGCTAATGTATGTGTATCTGCATGCATATGTACAGTATGTGCATGAGGATGTGTGTGAATGCATGACAGTGTTTGCATATGTCCATGTACACATGTATGTGCATGTATGTGTGTGTGTGTGTGTGTGTGTGTGTGTGTGTGTGCGCGCGCATGCATAAATTTGTGTTATAGGTATGAGATATGGAATAGAAAATTCATGACCAAGAAATTCAAACTCTAGTATAGGATATTTTAATTAATAAAAACATTGATAGCTATGGTAAGTGCTTAACCGTACGAGTGTGAATTTTCTGGTATAGAATTTTCTATTTTATTTTATTACATTTCCAAGCCTGTGGTTCACTTTTACTATTGATTTATGACATATGGAAGAAATGCCTAGCAAGCTATTTCCATTCTGTACTTGCTAAGCAAACTATGTGGCTGGTGTAGGCAGTGCATGGGGTCACAATAGGAGTTACAAAGGACTTCAATGCACCCTGTGGATGGTCAGTTAAATTGCTGAAAATATTATTTCGGATAGCAATTTTTAAGTTTTATGTAGTGGGAAATGAGTAAATGAATAAATAAACAAATGAACAAATAAATCATTATAACACACACATAAGAAGGTAGCTGTTGCAATATTGAGAAAGGCTGACAGAATAGTTAAGAACAAGAAACCTTGGTATGTCCCCCCTCATTACAAAAGGAACAACTCATCAAATGTTCCTCCTTTTAATGCTGGTTTGAGCCAGGTGTTGTTATATTTAAATAGCGGGGGTTGGAGTAGCAAAGCTTATCTTGAATTGGCTGAGGGATACATCCCCTCTTACAATCGATGTTTTCAGCATTACAGTTCAGAATACTGTAGCTGTATAAATGTATGAGGGAGCAACTGACAGATGAAATGGAAGCTGACACAGTTAAAGAGATTGATTAGTTTTAATTGATATAGTTAAAATAGTATTTCCATTTCATTTAACCATAAAGTACAGGTCTGTTTCATGGGCCTGAAACTAGAAATATTATAACTTGCCCCAGGGCTGTGTAACTCTGAAACTAATCAGAAGGTAAAGTCCCTCTTTGTGAGGTTTGTGGGGCACTTGCCAACATTTTTTTTTTTGAAAAACAATCTAATTGTAAGTACCAGATACATTCAGAATGCTTATATTTAGACTGTGTCTTGTAAACTGTGCATTAAAACTACACAATTCACTCTCAGACTGTGACTTGATTGTAGGCTTACCTAGTAACACTTGGGATATAAAAATGACTAGAAATGTTAAGTAGGCCTCAGTCACATTTTAAGTATAGAATGATAAGTGCCTTCTTTCAAATAAAATATACCACCTCCATTGTACTGCCTGAAACGTGCGTTTGGAGACAGCATGAAAAATTAGTACAGGATGACAGTACAATTTCATAAAGAGGTGGTCTATAAGCTTTGCTGTATATAAAAATATGAAACAGAACGCTTATAGATGAATATTAGCCAGTGTAAACATTGGTTCATAAATTTTACATTTTTATTACCTTTCCTTTAAAATTTGTTCGTAATAATAATGTCCCACTTCATGAAGCATGTTGTCAACACTGTGCACTTCTGCTCTGAAAAGTGATTTTACAATTCATATTGAAATAACCTAATGTGGCAAAATGATGTGGGATTCTGCATACCTCAGTCTAGAAGTACAGAAAAGGCATACTAGACACTGCTCAAGTTACACACACGCACACACACACACACACACACACACACACACACACACACACACACACACACACACACACACACACGTACAATAACATTAATATAATATAATATAATATAATATAATATAACATAATATATATAGATATAAAGATATACAGATAGACAGATGGTAAATAGAAAGACACTGTTAAATGATCAGTTCATTGACCGAGTAAATACCCTTAAAATGCAATGAAGTCTTTTCTTCGAATATGTAAGGTATCAGAAGATGGAAGACTAAGTATATGCAGGCAATGTAAGTGTGGGTTTAGCATACTAATGCAGAACTTTTCTCATATAAAGTTCTGTACTGGAGGTAATACTGCTTGTGTGTGTATTTCTGAGTTAGGTTTAGAGTGAAAGCTAGTTAAGTGGATAGACTTATAGTGTCACTCATGTGTGTTGCTGTGACAAGTATATATACAAGCCTGTGTTATGTAGTGGCAGTATTACAGAGAGGGGATTTCTTAATTATAGTGCAAGGTTAGGGTTAGGGGCATGTGATGGGATGGGGCTAGGGTTAGGGACATGGGATGCAATGGGGTTAGGGTTAGGGGATGAGATAGAATGGGGTTAGGGTTAGGGACATGGAATGGAATGAGGTTAGGGTTAGGGGCATGGGACGGAATGGGGTTAAGGTTAGGGACATAAGATGGAATGGGGTTAGGTTTGGGGACATGGGAAGGCATGGGGTTAGGGTTAGGGGCATGGGAAGGAATGGGGTTTAGGGTTGGGGCATGGGATGGAATGGGATTAGGGTTAGGGGCATGGGATGCAATGAGGTTAGGGATAGGGGATGAGATGGAATGGGGTTAGGGTTAGGGACATGGGATGGAATGGGGTTAGGGTTAGGGGCATGGGACAGAATGGGGTAAAGGTTAAGGACATGGGATGGAATGGCTTTAGGTTTGGGGGCATGGGAAGGCATGGGGTTAGGGTTAGGGGCATGGGACAGAATGGAGTTAGGGTTAGGTGCATGGGAAGGAATGGGGTTAGGGGCATGTGAAGGAATGGGGTTAGGATTAGGGACATGGAACAGAATAGGGTTAGGGGCATGGGATAGAATAGGGGTAGGGTTAGGGGCATGGGATGGAATGGGATTATGGTTAGGGACATGGGATGGAAAGGGCTTAGGTTTGGGAGCATGAAAATGAATGGGGTTAAGGTTGGGGCATGGGAGAGATAGGTGTTGGGGTTAGGGGCATGGGAAGGAATGGGGTTAGAGTTAGGGTCATGGAACAGAATGGGGTTAGGGGCATGGGACAGAATGAGGTTAAGGTTAGGGTCACGGATAAAGTGTTGCAGGGGAAGAAATCACTGAGGGAAGAGGAAGACCACAATCGTGCCAGTCTAAAGAGTTAAAAAAGTGACAATACAAACTGTAAGCCAGACAACCTAGACCCATTGGAAGTGAAAGTAATAAAGAAAATATAAGCAGAAAGGTTATAAACTTATCTGGAAAAAAATGGACTCTAGAAAAATAATTATCATTTTCTGGGCTAGCCACCCAGCAGTGTAAACCTTGGCTCTATATGATTGTCACTGTTAAAGTGGCTCCCCAACTCCATGTATAAAAATGGGAAAAGGGTCTGTGGATGGTTTGATGGATGGTATGCAAAACACCCTACCATTTAAACCTGATCTTACCCAGTATCTATGTTATCATGGAAATGACAGACACACTTCATGTAATGCATTTTACCTTAACATCAGCAAGACCTTTGACTTTGATCAAGTAAGTACCAAGTCTTGAAACATTTCAATAAACTAGTAAATTACATTGAAACCCCTGATGAAGTGAAAACACAGAGGAAGCGCTTGAGGATGTCAGGATAAACTAGTGATATGCTTTAGGTGTTAGTCCTGAGGTCACTGCCTTTCAGTGTGCTTGTCATAGACATGAAAATGAGCATTGAAAACAGGAGCATACTCCTAGGAGAAAATGGCAGGGCAGAAGAGGTAGCACCCCCTCAAGATCAACCTTATTAACATACAAAAATAAAAACATGAACAGCTTAGGCTTTCAAATAAAGTCCTTGGGTATCAAGTAACACAGTCAGGTTTTAGAAAATGTTTCATTACACCTTTTCTTTTATGCTTATTGCCTGCATTTCTCTCTTAGCATTCACCTTTTTGGGTATACATATTCAAAGCCACTTTTCAAATTCTTTTCAAATTCAAATGCAGTGAAAACAGATAAAATGAAGGCCATGTCACCAAACTTTAACACATTGATATCTTGTGGAAGATTTCTTCCCTTCCAGTGTCTGAATAAGACCTCTAGAGATATGCATTGTAATTAAGTTGTCACTTACTATTTATTGAGTAAAATTATGACTTTTCATGCTAGTGATCCCTCTGCCAGGATATTCCAGCATTCATTAGGCTAGACCTACTCCCATGCTATGCCATCTGCAATAGATTGAATTAGTTGGAATGTCTTAAGGCTACTCAGTATTTTGAGAGTAAGAAGTAGTTTGTAAGTTTATACAAAAAGAATAGAACATTTACAAATTAACTGTCACAAACAGAAAGACAGTTTCATGAAGAAAACCCTGAACTTTTGTTCTTTCCTGTTGCAAAGATTCTGCTCAATCTTTAACTGCTAAATGGAGTTTGCAGTCATTTAGTTAGTGGGTTACAAAGCTCAGTAAGTGTAGATGAGATGGTGTGTGCTAGAAACAAGAGAAGACGGTGTTGTGGTTTAATTGAAAGGTCACTGACATATGAAACCGGCTTATGAAGTAGAGTAATCATATTGAGATACATGATCAATGTCAACCAGCTTTCAGGTAGAATGATCATACTGAGATATGTTGTCAAGTGCCAACAACCTTCTGGAGCAGAGTGATCATACTGAAATATGTGGTCAATGCCAGCCACCTTCTGGAGTAAAATGTTTACATTGAGATGTGTGGTCAATGGCAACTAGCTTTTGGAGGACAGAGATCATATTGAGATATGTGGTCAATAGCAACTAGCTTCTAGAGTAGAGTGATCCTATTGAGATAAGTGGTCAATGCCAACTAGCGTCTAGAACTGCGTGATCATGTTGAGATACATGGTCAATGCCAGCCAGCTTCCAGATAAGAGTGATCATACTGAGATATGCTGTCAGTGCCAACCAGCTTCCAGAGTAGAGTGATCATATTGAGATATGTTGTCAGTGCCAATCAGCTTCCAGAGTAGAGTGATCCTATTGAGACATGTGGTCAATGTCAACTAGCTTTTGGAGTAGAGTGATCATACTGAGATATGTGGCCAATGCCAGCCAACTTCCAGAGTATAGTCATCATATTGAGATATGTGGATAATGCCAGCCAGCTTCTGGAGGAGAGTGATCATATTGAGATATGTGGCTATTGCCAAGATTACCAAGATTATATGAATTGCTTTCATGTTGGACAGAATGTCTGGATTTAAATATTATGTCATTGTAGACCCATGGATGTTTATTATTGACTATATCAGGAAAGAAAGTGAAAGGAGAGGAAAATATTCACAATACTGACTAGAACAAGCCTCACTACAAGTAGAGATAAGGTGTTATATAACTGAAAATATACTTTGGTGGGAAATTAGGTGGGTCTATAGCAGCAATGTGAAGTACATGATGTGTGGGCTGGTGGTACAAGCTACAAAGGTACTTTGGAGTTCAAAAACAAAGGAATGGGGGGATAATCCAAAACTAAGTAAGAGAGTGAGTACAGTTCAAAGGGAGTGGCAAAGTAGGTCACCTGGGAACACAGCCATCAGGTAGGTGCAGGAACAGGCAACTAACAAGGCATAGCCAGAATCTTTTCTGGCAGCTGAAGGTATAAAAAAATACATTAGCTTTGGAAAGAATACAAAGTAAAAGGATCTTTACCAGCCAGCAAAAGATCAACAAACCTTGAATGGATACTCATGACACCATATAGGGGCAGAATGTTTCATTCAGAAGTAAGCAGAAAGAAAAAATAAATAAATAGCCCCATTTAGTAATGCACTTTATTTCACATTTAGAACTTTGCACCTAATGGTCAGCCCACTTCTTTGTTTGCATTCTCAAAGCTTTAGTTTAAATTGCATCCCCTGTTAGGTTTGAATTGACTTTGGTTGTACACACAACAAATAACTCAAGTGATATAGGCTTTAATAATTTGTGTGCCTAAACTGCACTATTTATGTGATTGTTATTTTACTGTGATTTCTTTATTAGTAGTGTTCATTAAACTGTCTATATTACATTTGCAGTCATTGTCAGCCAAAGGGGTGCTTCTGATGAGAAGTATATCTGCTAGCTTAAAAATATAATCCTACAGCTTCAATAAACTCTGTATATGCTTAGTGAGAAGCCTACATAGAGTTTACATGTTTGCACAGTGAGCAGCAGCACTAATTGCATATGCATGCCATGTCCCACATTTAAATGTAAACAAGTGCAGCTTTGTGGCCAGCAACATTGCCAGGAAACCATGTATAGCAACACAGACAACAGCATACCTACAGGTAAACAGGGTCTGCGGGATTGCATGGAATGCCACAATGATTACCAGGGTTATTAATAAAGCAACCTTTATAATTCCAACACATTACATGAAAGTGTACACAGTGCAGAGTACTGCCAAAACCTATATCAGGTATACTGAATAAAAGTTGTATAAATGATCAGCAAGGGCACATAACTGCATTATAAATAAATAGGGGAAGTATGTATATTGAAAAGGGACAGATAGATGAATTGCATGAATGAACACAAGGGAAGAGGACAGGTGAAACATGGTAATGTACAGCAAATGAGGTCAGGTCAATGAAGACAGTTGTAACATGAACAGTAATCACATATTGACATGATACAGTACATACTGCAGTTATTGTATATTATGTGAGTGTCACACAAGGTGACATATCATTGGAGCAGATACTTTGTGTTATAGGTTCATAGAATTATAGATTAGTACTAGCCTAACTGCCCTTGTGGACCATTTTAAGCCTAGCCAATTATCCCATGTGAGAAAAGAACCTGCACCTTGTGTCTGTAAGACAAATGCCTTAACCATTATGCCAACCTCCCACCATATAAGCATCCTTACATGAACAATGAACAGGACACATATTAGGGATGGTGTATACAATAGGGAATATGTGCATGTTGTGAAGCTGTACAAAATGAGTTGCCTGAATATGAATGTAATGTCAGCATAGGTCTCACCCAAGTGAGACACATAATAACAGGTTTATGGACAACAGTAGACAGAAGCATGCACAATCAAGGACAATATCAGAGTAATATCACCAGTGACCCCATGTCTTCCACATAACATATGTGATTGTGAGTGATCATGAATTGTTCTGCAAGAACAAACTTGTACAGCAATTGTGATTCATCAGCAATCTCTGAGGGGAATTAGCACACCTCCCTCAAAATGTAACATTCACCAAAGGTGTTCAGAGGGACACTGTTACACCTGTATTAGAAATAATGAGCAATCATGGATAGTTGACAGGTGTGCATACCACTTGGTCTTTTCATGGGGTGTGTTGTTCATATTGTACTCAGCTAATCCTCCCTTGAGTTGCCTTCATCTACTGTGTCCCTATGGTTTGGCATCAACCCTTAGTGTGTTGATACTGTATGCATTATACCAATACCATACTTGGATTCCATGATTGTCCACAATTAGCAGTCCTCCACAAAGCTGGATGGAGAGATGATTTGAAAGTCAGTTTTGATGTCTGGCACTTAAATAATGAAATAAAAATGGCCTACCACAGATCCCTGAGGTATGGAACTAGTCACTGGACTCTAGCTAGAGGTAACTTCACACACTGCAACATATTTCTCTGGCATGTATGAGTTGCAGTTGTCTACCCATTTGGTGACATAGGTGTTTATGGCCACTTCTGACAGTTTCTCTGTAATACCTGGCTGTTTACTCCACAGGCTGTTGGAGTGCTTGACGTCTTCTCCTATGGTCCATAAAAGATAGCATCCTCTCCATCTAGCATAGGTGTGCACCAATGGTGCTGTGCATGATACTATGCACCAAGCCTGGCAATTCCTGGCAGGTCATAATATCCCCACCTCCACCAGTACTCTTGAAGGGTACCACAGAACCAGCTGCCAGGGTAGTGCTACCTGATTTATTTTATTTATTTATTTCAGTTTGATGACTGGGGAAGTCCACTGGGCCAAGAAGAGCCCGTTTTCATAGACGCCCGGTGAGAAAAGCTCCCAGGACAGTTACAAACATGCATAAAGTTACATACATATAGTAAAATAGTTTACAAACATACTTAATGCAATAGAGTTTATATATAACAGTCTGAGAATACAGTAAAAATGCATGTGGGGTATAATACAGTTATTCAAAGAAATACAGAATATTATTAAATCTAAGAAAATGCAAATAATAATAATAGGTGATTGCTGTCAGTTTTGTTTATACAACATTACATATATTTTCTGGTGCAGGAAGATCTAACAATGTTAACCAATGTGAAGCAGAAGATAGGGCAATGTTAGTTTAATGGGGTTTAATGATAGACAAAGTAATATTATGAGAAGAAGCAGGGGATGGATCTGAGGGGAGCTAGAGAGGTGGTTATATTGAAGAATGGCTTGGGCAAATTCATTTAGAAGAAAGGTATGAGAACAAGAGAGATTTGAAGTTGGTAGGGTTTGGAGTATTGCATAGGGAGGGAGTGAGTTTCATAGTTTGGATATGGAGTATGATAGCAGGAGAGAGCCTGGGGATCACAAGGTTTTGTAGATTTGAAGGAGGTTTTGGTTTTCAGATCTGAGTGAGCAGTTAGGAATGTAGGGGACTAAGCTGGTAGAGAGAGAGAGGGGCAGCTGAAAGGCCTGAAGATGAACTTCTGGGCAGTAGTGAGTCTAAGGAAGTTTAGTTGATTGGGTAGCTCGAGCCATTGCAGAACATGGAGAGAGTGGCAGAGGTGGGATGAGTTTTGGAAGTTGGTAGCAAATTTGCTTATTTTATTGTAGCAGGATTCCAGTTTGGATTGTAGGCCAAGTTGGAGGTTGGTTAGGAGAGGGGCACCATATAAGAGAGAAGGGAGAAGGTAGGTGGATGCTAGTGTTTTTCTGGTAGTGGGGGTAAGGTAGTAGTAGTGTCTGCACAGAAGCTCGAGTTTTTGGTGTGCTTTTTTGATTGTGGATTGGATATGGGTGTCGAATTCTAGGTGATTATCAATGATGACACCATGGAGTTTAGTGTTTGATACAATTTCAATGTGGACTTTATTCTGGATGAGTATGGAGAAGGAGTTTTTGTCAATAGAGGAGTTTCTAGAAGGGGAAAAGATCATTAGGTTAGTTTTATTTGCGTTTAGGACCAGGTGATTCTTCTGCATCCAGGTTTCAGTTTTGGACAAACCTAACTGAGTTTTTAGAAGTAGGTCAGAGAGGGAGTCTGCTGAGCAGATGATTGTTGAATCGTCTGCATACTGGATTAGTGTGGACTCGGGGATGGAGAGGTGATAGTTATTGATAAATATGTTGAAATGCAAAGGGCAAAGAACAGAACCTTGGGACACACCGTTGGGGCTGTGTAGGAAGAGAGAGGTTGAGGATTTCCATTGTATGGCTTGATGTCATTCAGAGACGTAGCTGGTGAACCAGGCGATGGTGGAAGGTGAGAGGTTAAGGGAGGAGAGATGTGAGAGGAGTATGGGGTGTGAGTCGGTATCAAAGGGTTTGGATAGGTCTAGGAACAGGGTCAATACAAATTTGCCAGAGTCATGTGCTAGGTAAAGGGTTTTGAGAAAGGAGAGGAGGGCAGTAATGGCACTATGGCTAGGGCGGAAGCCATGTTGAGTGGGGGTGAGAAGGTTATTATGTGTTATGTATGGCATCAGTTGGGAATGAATACATTTCTCCAGGATTTTGGAGAGAGGGGAAAGGATGGCAATAGATCTGAAACTGGTGGTGTTTTTACCTCCCTTGTGGAGTAGGATGATGTATGCATGTTACCAGATAGAAGGGACATAGGATTCTTTGATGGATCTGTTGATTAAGATGGAAATTGGAAAGGCAATGCTTTCAGCTGATATTTTGAAAAAGGAAGATGGCATGCTATCTGGTGCATTAAGGCAATGTTTTAGTTGGAGGAGTAGATTTTTTATTGTACTTGTGGGGATAGGTTTAAGGTTGAAAGGGGAGGAAGGCAGTATATGATCAGAGAGGTGGGGGAGACGCATGGTTGTGATTGGGGGGGTGAGGGATGGAGGAGGCGAGTTCAGCTTTACAGTCCACGAAAAGGAGTTGAATAGATTGGCTGTCTCAAGTTCAGCAAGCTTGGGATTGGGACAAGGGTTATCTGTATCTCTTAGATGGAGGAGATGATGTTCCAGAATTTTCTAGGGTTGGTTGAGTAATCAGATTGAAGTTTAGAGTAGTATGCATTGCAGTCTCTAGTTATTAGATTTTTTACATAGTTGTGGAGTTTCTATTCAAGATGTGTATTGGGTTGTTTATTGCTTTGGAATTTCTTCCATTTTTGTCCCTTTGCAGCATAGTAAGTTTAGTTTCTTTTGATAGCCAGGGGGAGGTTTTAGCTTTGACATGTTTGATTCTTAGTGGAGCATGGTTGTTGAGTCAATTTAAGAAAGTTTTGTTGAAGTAGGTGATGGCATTGTCAAAAGACAGGGTTTTTAAGGGGGTCCAGTTGGTAAGTTGTAAACAGTTGGAAAAATGTGGGGGGTTGAAGTGGGAGAGGTTATGAGTTTGGATGTAGTAATGGTGCTTTTGATGAGGGGAGGCATGACAGTCTGCATAGGCCGGCAGGTGGCCACTGAGAGGGTCAGGAAGGATACCTGCCTTTGTGATAAGGTTGGGATGGAATGTTAAGATCCAGTCTATGATGGTGCCAGTGGCTCCATCTTTGTTTGGTATGGTGGGGGAATCTATCAGTTGGGTAAGGTTGTATAGACTGATTGTTTGGGATGAGGATTGAGTGTTTATATTGGCCCAGTTAATGTTCATGTCACCTAGGATGTAGGTTTTATTTTGTATACTAGAGGAACACCAGGAGAGGATATCTTCTAGAATAGGTATGTTATTGCCTGGTGGGATGTAGAGGGAAGCTATACATATGGATTTGTGATTATTTATTTTTAGTAGAGCTATAGTTATTTCGGTATTGCTGAAGTTTGGGAAGGGATTGGTGTATGGGGTAATGGTATAGCAGGAGGTGTGGATTATGCATATGCCTCCAATTCTTTTGTTTAGTCTGTTGTTGCAAATCATTTGGTAGCCAGGTGGAAGAATTATTTTGTCTTTTATGGAGGCTTTAAGCCAGGTCTCAGTGATAGCAACTATGTCTGAGTGGTTGTGGGAAAGCCATGTGTGAAGGTTAGGGATTTTGTTTCAGGGGCTTTGGGCATGGAATGTAGCAAATTGAATAGATTTGGGCATCTGAGTATGTGTGACAGGGGGTTGGGGTTGTGTGGTGATAGTGGGTCCAGGGTTGGGATGGATGTCGCCAGAGAGTGAGAGATAAATTTTCTGGAGAATGAGTGTGAGGTAGGATAATGTGGATGGGGAGTTTGCGTGGAGTTAGGGAGATGGTTTATTGGTGTGAGGTTGGAAGGGTGTGATATGTGAGGTTTGGATCTGTAAGCTTATGGGTTTGACAGGGTTGGGTTGGAAGAGTAGAGTTCATAAGTTATGGAGGTGAAGGGAGATGTGGTAGTGTGTTGGAAATTGCATGTAAACTGTGATGGGTAGGTATGGGAGGGGAGTGGGAGTTGTGTAATATGTGTAAAGTAGGTGAAGAAGGTAAGTAGGGCTGAGAGGTGTGTAAGGTTTAGTAGATATGATCTGGTAAGGGGCATTGTTTAGGTTTAGTGGTGATTATAAGTGTGTAATTTGTGTGGGGGTTGGCTGTGTAGTAATTGGCTAATAGGAGCTGTGGGAGGGGTTGGGGAGGAATAAATGTACAGGTGCTGGGGATGGGTGGGAATAGGGGTAGGTTAGGCGAGCGGAGTGAGCCCAGAGGGCGAAAGGAATGGGCAGAGCCGGAGAAGCTGCTGAGTCCTGACTGCAGAAACAATCAGTTAAGACAGATTGCAGGTAAGTACTTATAGTAGTATCAATTGGACTAGATTAAGTAAAAAGGGAAAGTCTATCTACAAAAAGATTAGTCAGAAAATGGCAGTTTGATTATCTAACTCTGACACTGAGAGGGTATAAAGTTAGACTTAGAGAGAGGATGCCATAGTAAAGGATGAGAGGTTGGAAAGTGACTACAGTTTTCCTACTTGTTTCACTGCTGAAAAAAAAAGTGGGGGGTGGGTGCGGATCCAACCCAGAAGTTTGTGATCAACACCTATTGTACTCACATACGTGAAGCAAGTAAATTACAATATTCCTTGTGAGTATGGACATACATTAATTATTGGCCATTGAGTCATCACTGTTTGCAGTTAGGTGATGGTTCCAGGGAGTGAATCTGATCTGGAAGGACCTACTGTAAGATTTTGTCTCACCCAGGATTAGTCTGTATGGCAGAGGAGAAATATATATGGTTAGTGAGATACAGGTAGGGCAGGGGGAGAAAAAAAGGTAGTACAGGTTATATAGGAAGGATACTAGATTTCACATAACACAATGCCTTCATTTTATAGCTTTATAACTTTATAGCAAAGTAGTTTTAGGCAAAAAAGGACTACAATCAAAAATAAGCAGTTTCCTGATAACACACTGCAGTGTCCATCTACAAGCTGAATGATCTGTTTAGAAAGAATTATATACAATAAACAAAACAGAGGTTTTAATATTCCAGCTTTAGACACAGATTAAAACCAATACCACTCTACTAACAGAAAAAAAAAACACATTCAGCTACTAGGGTCTTGTCCCAAACATCAGGGAGTGCTATTAGCATAGCATGTGTGCGGTCATGCACTAATCCCTTCTATGAATTCTGCAAATGCTGCTAACATGCTAGGCCAGTTCAAACAATTACATTCAATTAAGAGAGAGGTTTGCAAACTGCTTTATTACAGTTCATCTCTGTTTTGTGTGTGCTACACATATTAATCCCTATTCTGGATTGTGCATAGACTGATAGCATGCTAGGCAGTTCAGACAATTACAATCAAGTATGTGAGAGGTCCGCGTACTGCATAAATGTAATTCATGTCTATATTCAATTAGCTATGCTAGGTAATTGTGCCAGTTAAGATAATTATCACAACTGTACTTTATAGCTATTACATTAAAAAACAAATAAAGGTACGTAAGTGGAGTGCACATTCCAGGTCGGACGCCAAATGGAGATTTGAAAATGGCACTCAGGTGTACCACTAACCTGTATGCCTTACAGAAGTAAGTTATTGGCTGGAGGGTCGGAAGGATGGCAGAGAAGAACAAATAGGGGAGCAATAGAGGGGGTGGACTACAGACCCAGAGAAGCTGATGAGTGCTGACTGCAAAAACAATCAGTTAAGACAGAGTGCAGGTCGGTACTTATAGTGATGTAGAGGGCAAAGATAGTGCAGGGGCAATGGAGGCAGTACTGCCAGGTTGGGTGGCAGATGTGCTGGGCATCCATAAAGAGCTGGTGGACAGAGGGTAGGCTGAGCTATAGGGGTTGGCCTACCTCCTTGTGCTGTAAATCATTTTGTGATTTGTCAGAGATGGATGACATGGAAATGTTTTGATGACACACAGAAAAATAGAAAAGAGAGATAAGTGTTGTGGAAAGAGAAAAAAGATAATTAGTACCATCGTGTGTGGCATATAATGCATTATCACAATAATAAAGTATTTATCTCTGCTTTTACATTTAAGTATACTTCTTAACATCAACAAACTCTAACTAATGATTGCTCAAAGTAATCATTGCAATGTGCATATATTGCACATGTGCTTAGTCAAGTTATGCAGATTAAGTTAGCAACAGGACAGTTATGCCACTTCTGTTGAAATGAAATTATGCAATATTTTTTAAATGATTTTACTATATATTTGTTACTTGTATTTGAACCCACAACACATGACTTCAGCATTAGACTTGACTCCTACAGTTGGCTTGTGCTACAGACTGAAGCATGCATGCTTGCTTTTACAGTTAGAATATGCATGCTTAATTTGCTACTACAGTATAGCCGAGTGATGCTTTAGCTAAAATAACAGTTATGATGTGCTGCATACATGCCTTTTGCTTCCCTCAGTCTGTGTAGATGCTTAGCATGGGCCTCCATATTTGCCATGATCTCTTGTTTGGATGTGGAATTAAAAGAAGATAACAAGAGAAGAGCATTAAGCATACCAGTCTGGCATTTATGCAGCTGCCTATCTAGTTTTAATTCTCTGTATCTGTATACTTACATAACTGTGGGATGTCAGCTGTCCTAAACTCATCCAGCCACTTGTTGAGTGTATCCTGTGTGCACATTTTGAGATCATTATAGTGATGCCAACACTGCTCTCCAGTGCATGGAATGCAAGTTGCACTAGAGACAGTCTCTGACAGACTGTTCCATGCCACAGACTTTTACTGGGAGCCAGTATAGTCCCCCTGCAAGAGCCTTCTGCTGTGGAACTGTGCAAGGAGTCCAAAGAAGATTCTGGCCTCCTCAAGACCTCACTTCTACACCTTAGATTGGGCATCTTCCCTTCTACCTCCAGACATGTCATACCAGAGAAAACAGCAATAGTTAAGAATGATTTCCCAACAAAGCATGCTATCATGTTTACTACTATAATGCACAAACCTAAACAACTATGCCAACCAAGTTTGCATGATGTTAAGTAGACAGAGACAGTGTCAAATAGAGGAAAACAGTTTATGAACTAAGAAAGGTAATGTGACAATTGACATTAGTTTTGTTTTGGATGCTGCTGTACCTGTTACTTGATTTAACTTTGCAGACATGTACTGGGAGTATAAATTATATAATCTGACACATTTCTGGTGTGACTTTACACACTGATCAAATTAATTTTTGTAATGTGTGATTTAAACCTATCAGATGAAAGCAAAACATATTCTTCCAAATGGGTGATTCCTCATCTTTGCCACAGAAGATGATTAATTGTATATATATATATATATATATATATATATATATATATATATATATACACACACACACACACACACACACACACACACACACACACACACACACACACACACACACACACACACATACACATGACAGATTGAGGGATTAACCAAGTATGTGTGTGACCATACAAGGTCCTGATTTATACATTCATGTGTGTATGAGTATCGTTGAGATCTGTAGGCCATTCAAGGACAGAAAAGACAGTTATAATTACAGAAAGATAATATTCAGTATACCGTCTGTAACACATATAATTCATACAAGCTCCACTGCTATACATACTTATTATTTACAATTATGTTTGAATTTCTTGTATTTAGTTTTTAAAATTGAGTGGACAAGCATTAATAAAATTGAGAGTATGCTAGATCAGAACACAGACTCACATGTATTGAAGCCTTACACCTACACCTGCTGCAACAGGCACAGTTAAGAAATAGCTGCATATTTTCATATGCATTATTAAGTATGTGTGTTAACCATCATGCAATGCCACTTAGTGGGTTTGCACAGTGGCAAACCACTGAGGATACAATGTATCCATTTTGAAATTGTCTACTGTCTGCTTTCTGTCTGCTAGTGTTCTAGACCTGCAGGTTTTGGGGAAGGTTGCTAACCACCTCACAACATCGATCAGTGGGTTTGCAAGATGCAAAGCAAAAGAGGCAACAATGTATCCTTTTTGAAACTGAGAATGTCTCCATCCTCTCTGCAGGTGTTCTGTCTGCTTCATATGTTGATCATTAGTCCAAGTTTGCATGAAGGCAAACGATGAACAAATGTGACAAGCAAAGCTCAACTTGTTTTACCTCTGTGAGCAGTGTTTATTAGGCTTCATCCTTAAAAGACAATTGTGGAATTTGAACTGTGATGTATAGATAGTACTGTGTTGATCACCACATTTAGCAGATGATTTGCAAGTGTAATTAAGTATTATTTATCATAGAAGTAAACTACATGACATTTATTGTATTTATCCATTTCCCTGTTTGTGCTTAGTTATGCACTGTGCAAATAGTGGTATTAATATATATATATATTTATATATATATATATATATATATATATATATATATATATATATATAAAACATAAAAAAACTACTAAACAAATATTAGTACACATGAAAGATTTTTACACAAGTCTGGATTTGAACTGTCACACTAATGAACCAACAAAACACATTCAGGTTGTCTTATCCCTCTTTACCAAAGAAAGAAATTTGCAGCAGGAATGAAAATGATTGTCCATACAAACAAGTCCCAAATCATCCACAGTATTAACAAGACATATGTATGACGCTTGTACACTTCTGAGTTGTTTATACAAGTGTTAATTTCAGATGTAGTGCAATGAGTGATCACATAACATTTTATGGCTATTGTTTGCAGCAATGCAGCCCTGGCTTATCTTTGTATGGTGTTTCTTCTCTTATCTGAGCAGTAATCTGAGACAAGTCTGTAAGTCATTTTGTATCATTGTCCTTAAAATGCATGAGAATATTAAATGTGGTAATGCATACTATGCAGTTTTCAACAAGGGCAGGGGAGTTTGGTTGTTACCAAACAAAAACTGAGAAATGTATGCTGCTTAATTACATTTAAAACCTTCATATATTTACTTCAACATTTTGTAAGTGTAACCTGGCTGGCACACCCAGTAGAGGTAAAAGGGTCTGAATTGCTGTTATGTTCTCCTTCTCTCTACCAGTAATTATTCACAGTTGTAATCCATTAGCAACAAACACTGAGGTAGTACCTGCACTGTATTTACATCTGCTACACAAAGCCAAGAATATGAGATTCAGCAATTCTAATGAGTTCACACCTAATTTGCATCTTCATCATGCTCACAGGCTTGAATACAAGCTATAAAAGGTAACCATGTAGCTAGGGAACCAGAAGTTGAGAAGAGCTGTGTATGTGGGTAACATTGCATTTTAAGAGATATTTTAATTGCCAAAGTGTAAATGTAGTGTATGCAGGTATCTGTGACACCTACAACTGTTTTTATGTTGGTAAAACCTGCAGAAAATGGTCAGTCTGCATTAAGGAACATAATGCGACTCTTAGGTCTAGGGAGAGC
The DNA here is from genome assembly GCF_019279795.1 of Protopterus annectens. Taxonomy (NCBI): domain Eukaryota; kingdom Metazoa; phylum Chordata; order Ceratodontiformes; family Protopteridae; genus Protopterus; species Protopterus annectens. Next base: position 1,713,995,993 of record NC_056733.1, read on the forward strand.
AGTAATGCTTTAAAGAAACATAGTGTGTCTCTCAGGCATTTTACTTGTTTTAAATTCATAGTATTGGCAGAATTGGATGTTTCCTTTGGTGACTGTGACTCTTTTCTGGAAGGGAGAGAGCTTAAATGACAGCTGCTTCTCAATGCAGAGGCTGACCCAGGTATCAGTGAAAATATCAACATAAAATTAATTAAATCATTCCTCTTTAGTTTTATGTTTTTTCTCACTGGCTACTGAACTACTTCAGTTTATATATGTGTATGTGTGTAGGTGTGTGTATAAATAAATAAATATATATATATATATATATATATATATATATATATATATATATATATATATATATATATATATATATGTGTGTGTGTGTGTGTGTGTGTGTGTGTGTGCGCATGTATAATATATATATATATATATATATATATATATATATAGCTGCCATAAGGAAAAGGGACACTAAAAATGCCTTAGCAAAACATTGTTTGCATTGTAACTACTTTGAAATGTTTAGGTTTTTTGCTTTAGAATAGATATTTTCTTTTGTGATTTTGAAACACTGTTGGAGGTGCTGGAACTTAAGTAGCAGCTGCTTCCTAATGCTGAATCTTTCCCTGGTCTGAATGAGTCCGTTAATAGTAAATACAGGCTTAGGTGGCTTAGATAAATATCACATTAGTAATTCAGCTTTAATCATTAACAAAATATCTTTGAAACATCCAGAATGCTTACAAGCAGTGGTTGAGTTGTTTTTACTGCATTTTTATTACTGCTACATTACTTTGATTACTGCTACATTTACTTGGCTACTGTAGACTAGTTTTTATTATTTGTTTACATGAAACAAATATTTTTTTTATTTGTTGCTGGATTACTATATATTGAAGTATTTGTGTGGATATCTTTATGTCTGAAGAAGTTCTTGTTACATTAAATTATGAAAGCGCTCAAATGCCAGTTTTGCCTCTGTGTTTTTCCTCCTAGCTTTGGAAATTTGTTAGTTGTACTTTATATGTATATATATATATATATTTATATATATATATATATATATATATATATATATATATATATATATATATATATATGTGTGTGTGTGTGTGTGTGTGTGTGTGTGTGTGTATATATACACATACAGACACACACATATAAATATATGTATACAGACACACACACACCCACGTGCGCGCATGCACACAAACATGTATGCAGACACACACATACACACACAAACACACACACACATATAAGCATGCATATGCGCACACACGCACACACATGCACGCACACACACACACACACACATATGTATATATATCTCTCTCTCTCTCTCTATATATATATATATATATATATATATATATATATATACACTCACATACATACAGACACACACACACACACACACACACACACACACACACACACACACACACACACATACTCTCTATATATATGGGTCCCCATCAAATAACTGAAATGACACTTACTTGTCTTTCAGATAATCAAGCTGAGAACAACAACAGTACAAAACCCCGACCACTCAGAACACCAATGGGCAACTAACAGTAAGTAACTGTTTGGCCAGCATGTTGCCCCTTGCCCCTTACCTCCATGGTAGTGTGATCTCAGAGTTAGTATATTTACTTAGTGGGGTGTGGGGGTGAATCCCCCCATGTGGGTGTGTTTTCTTTGCTTCCATTTTAGTGTGCTTGTCGGGTTGGCCAATGGGTTACTTACCATTAGTTACCCTTCGGTGTTCTGAGCTGTCAGTGTTTTTGTACTGTCAGTATTCTCGGCTCAATCTTCTGAAAGTCAGGTAAGTGGCATTTTGGTTAAATGAAGGTTATCCATATATGTATATATGTGCAGACACATATTAGCTCTGACACAACTGCACATTGAGATAGGAAGGGACTTGAGCCATGGCACGTTTGTTAAGTACTGTGACAACTAGATAGGTAGAGGTTCTTATCTCACTCCAGCCCACTTTGTGCATATATATGAGTGTGTGTATATTTCTCCAAAGAGCAAGTGTGAATCCTGCACACTGACCACACCAAGTCTCTTAGACTTCATATGTATTTTGCCACAATTCAGTTCTATGGTTCTGAGACTTTCAGTTATGGTCCTTGCTTGGACAAAGCTTGGAAGCATCAGTGCAGAGTAAGCAATGAAGTGGTAACTATTATTATATTACAGAATGTTTATATTTACTGCTGAAAGATCCAACTTCTTTAAGTTATGGAGATGTCCTTCAGTCTACAAAGAAAGATGTTCTTATTCTGAGAAGTAATATTTCATTGCAGAGGTATGAGTAGTGAGATGCATTTTCTGTATTAGCCTATAAAAATGACTCAGTTATGATTATGCATAGTATGCATTTTCACCAAGCATGCAACAATTCATGTTGATGTCATGCAGTTTCCTGATTGTTTATTTATTCATATGTGTTTGTACGTATGCATATATGTGTATATGTATATATATATATATATATATATATATATATATATACACACGTATTTATTTATTTCTGTTTGTTGTCTGGGATAGTTTCACTGACCTAAGAGACTCTTTTCAACAAAAGTTCTTGAGAGAAAAGCTCAGTTAGACACATGATTGGAATAGAAAGCCAGGGACTACCAAATGTTAGACTGAGAAACATTTTTTAATAGCACATCAAAATGTATCCAATTATCTAAATCTCAAAGAATATTTCTTAGTGCATTCTGATTATGAATTGTTTCAAACTTTAAAAGACTTAACTCTTTATGTTACACATTTAATAATTTCCTTTCTTATCAGTCCTAACCTTGGGATACCATCTTCCCTATCTGTTCATTCTCCACATATTATACTCTTATTTAATAGCAAACCATAATAACGTGGAGAACGGTGTGATCAGAATGTCAATTTAAACTGAATTAAATTATGTTTTGTTCCTTTTTCCAAATGTCATAGGTACTGTGCATTATACTGGCTAATCAGTTTTTGCAGGTATGTGTCTAATATCACCACAAACAAAAACACAGATGTCAACTGCCACTGAAACCATTAATGAGTTATGCAGGATATCAGTATCAAAGGAATACAATCAAAGCAACTAATGTACAAAATCAAAATCTGTTAATACAAAGGTTGGGTGTTTTCATCCTTATTAATAACAGTATACCAGGACTTCATCAGAACCAAAAACCTGACCTGCAAAACTCCTTAAATAAATTAGCATGTAAAATGTCACCAAATTAATTCAAGGAGAAAAAGAACCTTGGATCCTATCATAAAACAGTTTCTAAAAATCAAATAATATAATACATATAGTCATACACAAATACAAAAAATAGACAACCTTTCCCAAGTTAAAAATATTGCCTTAAGTATCTGTTTGGTTATTAAGAAATACATAATCATAAATAATTAAGAAACATATAAAAATATTCTAAAATTGTGCCCTAAACAACTGTTTTGCTTCTCAGCCATAATCCAAAAGAGCTTGCGAAATTATAATTTAACATTCCATATTTTTAATACACTATTAATGGAAATTGTATCATTAAATACAGGGGCAGTTACAACTGGGCCTTAGCTGCCATGTCAATACCTTAAACCTTTGGTTGTGATAAGTACAGTCATTAATAATGATGAAAACACAACCTTTTGGCAATACATTTTATTTTTTTACATTGGTCATTTTAGTTTTATTCCTTTGGTGCTGACATCCTACTCAAATGTTTTCCAGTCACAGGCTCTGTTCTATAAGCAAAGTAAAAATGTCATGTAGAAACAGCAGCTAATTATGTAACCCACTTTTGGCCCAAGCAGGGCCTGCATTAAGAAAACATTTTCTCCAGTGGTGGCTAAGTAATGTGATGAGAAAATATTGTGAACATGGTGAGTGTATGCGTCTTGATGTGGGTCATGATAAAGTCAGCTATAAGAGTTAAAGGGTCACTACACATTTAACCATTTTGAAAGGTGTCAATAGGAGTGTAGGACAGTAGGAAAAACAAGAATTATGCACGGGAAACAGGTAAGGAATGAATATGATGGGATGGAAAAGGAAAGAAAATGTAATTTTTTTTGCGAATCCCCTTCTCAGTCTATGCAAAGGAAGTATGGTGGAAAAGTAAGGAAGAGACGTTGAAAGAACAGTAAGATAGCAAGAGGGTTAAGATAGATAGAAAGAGCAAACATACAGATGTCTAACACAGACAAGAATGATGGAGGAGGAGTTAACCCATTGAAGGAATGTGAGACAGTAGGTTTAAAGACATCAGCCAAATAAAGGGAAGACAATTAATATGTGGAATATATATAAATAATCATAAAATATTTCAGGCTCAGGCAATAATGCCCTTCTAGCCTGCCAATATACCAAAACAATTATGACAATGTGTCCAAGTGGTTCTAAAAATATCTAAACTACTGCTTGCATTAAAATAATTTGTCAGTCTATTACATGAATCAGCTACTGTCTCAGCGAACCAATTATTACATATCTGTCATTCCTATATAATGTCTTGGATAGATGGTCTGATGATTCTCTACTATTCTTTGATAGCCCCAAACATTCCCAGAGATACTTACCACTAAATGCCCTATATACTTGAATAAGGCCTACTTTTAAATATATGTATGAGACACTGTAGAAGTTTAGATATTTTAATCTTCCATAGTAACTTAAATTTTCACATCCATGAATGACTTTGGTATAGTGCTGCTGTACTCATCACAACATACTCATGCTAGTTTTATTATAAGGTTTCCATATTATTATTCCACACTCTAGACCGGATCTAATGCAAATTACAAACAGTGATTTCATAATTTCTGATTTCCTAGACTTTACACATCTTTAATACAGGCTTTAGTTTTATAACTGCCATTAACCAATTAGTTGATATGATCAGAAAAACTCAAAGCTGGATGTACCCATATACCCAGTTCCTTATATGAATCTACAGTTTCAGCCAGTGTGTGCTGTATTAAATATTCACCATTTGGTTTATGTCTCCCAAATCTCATACACTTACCCCAGAATTTAATAAAATCCATGTAGACTCTGTGTACACAGAATGCACCCATGTACAAGGCCATGGTTCCCCCTCTGCAGCACGCCATGCATATTAACCATGGTGTGCTGCCAAGCAAGATCATAGTAACAGGGATTTTAATCCATGTAGGCAGAAGTGTAGAGGCTGGTCAGATGTTGTGTACATGGTGAGGGTCCCTGCAATGTTCTGTGCTACTGTTGAAATATGCTGTGTATTAATAGTTTGTGTTTTAAATTTATAAATTGTGTTTTTATTTTTTATTTTTTTAATTTTAATGTCTGCTAGGCACAGCAGTGCCAAGCTGTATTTATAAATAGACAGCTGTCACCTGCCAGACATCTAAATATTGAAATTGGATGTAATTAATTATAACTGTTTTGTTTCATTTTTTTAAATGTCTGTTTGCGTATCATGGCACAGAGGACAGCAATGCAAAACTGCTGTTACATATATACAGTAAACACCTGCCAGACATCTAAAAATAGAAACTGGCTATAATTAATTATTTATTTCTGCATATGTGTACGGGCGTTTAAGCTCAATTGCACTGTGTGCCACAATTGATTAGTAGTGTATGTGAAGGTAAACTACTTTATATACTATCCAAGCAGCTAAATGGGTAGAGTGACAGTCTACAATTCTATGGGTCCCATGTTCAAGTCCCTAGTCCACATATCATTTGTTGAATGCAACGTAAAATGTCTTTTAAATTGAAATCAATATTTTTGCATTTGGGAGAGAAGCGCAGTGCTAAGCACTGCTTAAACATGGTTAATGGCTTATATTCTTTGCTCATTGCTAAGCTTCACTAAAACCACAGTTCTGAGAGTTTTCATGCTGCTCAGCTTCACTTAGCTGGTTTGTGCGATGCTAAGCAACAAGGCACATTTTTGAATGTTGCTTAATGACGTGTAAGGGAGGGAAAACAGCTTATATTAAGGCCAATAGGTGGGAATTTATTGGACTCTGCTTATCTGCAGATATGCCAGGCATGTTAGAGAGGGTATGAGCTTTCTGGCACAAAGATTTGGTTTGCAGGAGTCCATGGTTTTTGTTGGACTCCTCATACAGAATTATGAGCCTAGGCTGCTGCAGGGCAGTTACCAGGGATCAGAGTGTAAGGCCTAGGCCTGTGATCGGTTGGCCAGGGATCTTACCAGTGCTATGGGTATCTCCTGCACTGGTGAGCAGTGTTGTCACCACTATGATGACCTAAAGCAGAGAAAGAGGGGAACATTGGACACCTGGGTCCAGCAAGCTAGGGCTGGGCATGACCCACAAATATGCAAGTATTTTTCCACTGTTTTACTGAAATGCAAGCTGAATATGTGCAAAACTGATATGCATAATGGTGTGTTTTTCTCCCAACAGCTGCAGCTGAGAGGACTTGCAATATTTAGCCCCATGCTGGGCACCTGGCCAGGTTGCTCTGTGAGTGTGCTAAGGAAAGATATATTATGCTACCTGTAGTGCAATAAGCAATAAAGAATACAAAAATGTACAGTAATAAAGAATAAACAATAAAAACTGTAATTCAATAACTGGTCAATTAGAAATGTAGTACAATAAATAGGCATTAGAACTGTAGTGCAATAAATGAAGAATAACAACTGTATTGCAATAAACAAGGGAATTATCAGTAATACCAATAAACTGATAGGCAGCATTGTGGTTTCCTAAATAAACCTGTCTTAATATTTGCAGCATGGCTTTATTAATTGCATGCGTGTTCTACTCTCACTGCAGTCAAGTGTAAAACTGCAATAGCTCTGCACTGCAAAAGGAATGTACTGTGAATTGTTTTTTTCAAGTAATTGTATGGGTCAAGGTTCTCTCCAGGCGAGTGTAAGTCATATAATGCTCACATTTTCTTCCACTCCAGGAACAAAATGTATATGGCTGAAGTAGTCCACTTTATGAGCAAATAGTGTGTGTAGATTTCACAGAGTATTACCTGCAATACCAACAAGTGTTAAGCAGCATTGTGGTTTCCTGTATAAATCTGTCTTAATATTTGCAGTAGGGCTGTAGTCATTGCATTTCTATTCTAAGTTGTTGCAATCACTTGTTACATTATTTGCAGATGTTCCCTGCAGTCACAGCTATTGAGTTCTACACCCATGCCTGCCAACTAAGGCATGATGCCTGTCTAGTTTACTTAATGCACACAAACCTGCCTATCAACTGTCATAATTTTTGTAATGTAATTACAACTGCCTAATCTGTCTGTTCCATAATTACCACATAAATGATTATCTGGAATGCTATATATTTTCAAATCCATTTACATAACACAATGGCAGTTATGTAAGTCCACATTATGTAAAACTGTTCTGTGTAGTTCTGCACCTGCATTTGTTACTGCATGGTCCATACTGTGCCATGCTAACAGTTTGAGAGGTATGTAAGTGCTACATCGGCTATAGAAGAATTGTAGTCACTATACTTACAACTGCACACCTGTAGAAGTTGTTAGTTCTACTCTGTGTAGTAATATTACCTACAAGTTAATAAATGGTATGTTTTTCTCTCTCTCCCCACCCCTTATCTTCTTCAATTTATTATTGTTATTTATTATTATGATTTAATATTAACGTATATTGTTACACTAACTGTTTTATTGGCCTTATGGTTCAATTCAGTTGTTTAGCAGGGGGATCCACACACAAGTAGCCTGCAGTGAGATTAGAACTCTGACCTATCTTGTCTTACACACAACAGATCACAGTAGTTATTGCATGTGCCACAGCTTAAGTCAGATGCTACAACGGCATCTGGTAGTCTTAAGGTAGATGCTATCATTAGACCTTGTAGAAGAGGACAGTATGGAAGCCAACAGCAACTTATACGGCCAAAAAAGTGCATAACCATTGCAGTTTGATAGCCAATGAGGGTTTTTCAGCTGTTTGGCAGGGGAATACACACACACACACACACACACACACACACACACACACACACACACGAGCGATATGGCCTGCAGTGAGATTAGAACTCCTACCTATCTAGTTTTACACACTATCGACCACAGTACTTATCGCACATGCCACAGCTGATGTCTGTTTTACATGTGATTGCAGGCAAACTACTTGTGGATTACACAAACTAAGCTTGAGTTGCACAGCCTCTGTTTCCTGTAGAGTGATATTGCTTCGTACTGTTATCTACATGTAGTATCCTAGCAGTGAGATAACTGTTATTATCCTAGCTATGTGTGTACAGTTACCAGTATGTCCATATGTGGTTGTTTGTACTTGGATGGGCAAGCCTGTGGACAGGAACAATGTGCCATGTCCATGCTTGCGTTGTCAACATTATACATTACACCGCCTGTTCACCTGTTGCTGTATGTTTGTTGACATCCAGTAGGCACAGGTGTCTGTAGGTAAGTGAATTATATACTGTTGAGCCCTTACTTTGGATTCTCTGAGCAATATTATACATGAGCGATAGAGCAGATTTAATCACCAGTATTAAGCTATGGAGGACAATACAGACATGCACACACATATTTCTGTATATAACAGGGATGTATATATACATGCAGCCATGTGTGTATGATATGCGTATATATAGGGAGAGACTGAGAAGTATGTTTGAGTATATATATATATATATAATGTATATATATAGGTATATATCTATTTGAATATAAATAGAGATAGATATACTATGTATGTGAGAGAGAGATAGCGAAAGACAGATTTGTATACATATATGTTTGTACGTATAGACATATGTATACATAACAGGTGATTTTGATTAAGGGGCAACAGGATTGCACTCAGTTTAATTAAGTATATGGGCATGCCCATTGGGACTGTTAATACTTATGAAGTGACTCCAGGCCACACCTACCTGCACTCCAGTTCGGGATTTTATGTGTTACAGACATCGACATCTGTCCCTGTTTTTGCTGCACTGCACTTCACTCAAAATGTCCATGGCATTCTCCATCTGCCTGATGTAATTAATATGTGACAAAGGTTCATAATGTTACACCACATACAGACTGACAGTCTGTGAAAACACCAACATAATAATACCTCAAATGTAAAAGATGTGGATCCTTCCAGATTTAAACCATCAACAGCATTGCCCATGCTAACTTCCTTAGTCCACTGAGCCACACAAGCTGCCTGCCAGAGAGTAGTCATTCATCATACAATCAACAGCATACATATGTACATTGTTATTCCTGCGTTAGTGAGGCATACGATGTGTGAAAGATTTCTGTGTTACTGCCCTGTGTTTGCCTGGACTGCTGATTTACCATTGCTCACCTACTGTTAAAGTGATTTTATGGGAAAACTGCTGTGTTGGGTGTGGGGGAACAACAGCACATGTTCTGCTGGTATACACAGTAGTCCAACTATCATGTGACCCCACTGTTTAACATCTCCCTTGACTAATGTAATGCATATTCCAACTATGAAGCCTAGTGAATATTAAGGAACACATACTAGTGGACTGGGTAACTGTAGTCTACTGTGGAAGTTACTTGTGTCCAAATAGTCCACTATATTTCCTTGAATAACTGTAGTGGATCCATACATACCATATCATATTATCGTAATAGTGACAAGTAGTGTGTAGGTTTGGGACTTACCTTGTAAATGCAGCAGTTGCCAGAACTATAGTTCAGGGTTGACTCTGATGCAAGCAGTACACAGCCAATACATGGAAAAGTACAGGTTGTGTGGGTTGCCTGGCATCAATTTTACTATATGTATTTGAGTAGGAGTAAGGTGTCAGTTCCTAGGGCCCTAGATTGTCAGTGAATGTGCTATGCACTGTCTCTTAGCCAAAGCCAAGGTGTACTGGGCATGCCTACATCTGCCTACATGGACATCATCAGGGGTTTCCTCCTCTGAATCCTTCTGACTGTGTCTGTGGTGACCTAGGCAGTGGTGGGGGCTATGTATCCTTTCCCTTTGTTGATTCTGCTGCAGCTGTTTCCGTAGGATCATATTATGTAGCATAGCACATACTGTGGACATATGTGAACATTTGGCTGGAGAATACTTCAGGTCTCAACCAGACTTATCGAGGCACTGGAACTCTGACTTCAGAAGTCCAGACACATGCTCTATGATGTTCCTAGATTGTGCATGTGCCTCATTATGGTGTACTTTGGTGGGTGTGTGTGCATTTCTGATGGGTATCATCATCCATGGTTCCCGGACGAAGCCAGCATTCCCCAGTAAATGGCAGTGTGGGATGTCTCCCCTAGTAAACATCTGGTGCAACTGTGATGCATGCCAGATATGGGAGTTGTGATAACTGCCAGGGCTGCCAGCATACACATTCATGATAATACCCTGGGCATTGCAAATGACCTGTTAGTTGATAGAGTGGTGCCCCTTGTGGTTGATGTAGATTCTACCCTCCTCACTGGGTGGTGCCTTGATGTGTACCTGAGAGCAATCTATGGCACCCAGTACTTCAGGGTTGTCTGCTACATTGTAGAAGTATTACATTTTGCTGGCCCTCACCTCAGCGGTGAGGGAAAAAGAAATGTGTTCACTGGCATGTGGTAGCATGGCACCCAGGAGCTTGTGGAGTACCCTGAATGCTGATGCTTGTGACACCCCCATCATGTCCCCAGTTAGTATTTGAAAAGTACCTGTAGCTAGTATCCTACACACATCTTTGTTTCCACTGGGATGGGTTACCCTCTGTTGGTTCTGGGTTTGAGTTGAAGGTGGCAAAGCTCAGTCAATTCTTATAGTATGTCCCTGTCCACTGTCCACCCTGTAGAGCTCTACAACTTCCAATTCATGAAACTCCTGGAAGGTTACCCTGGGCCTGTCTAGGCCTATTGTCAGCAGCAGCAGCAACATTGACTTCAGCATCTAGTACATACAGGTGCAGCTGACCTGCAGCAGCTCCTAGCATTCTCTCAGTTAAAATTCCCAAGTCTATACTGCAATGGTGCAGAGTACTGGGGAAAAAATCAGAATGTAGGATGTATGCATACTTTATGGAGCTCTGCTCTAGGTGCAGGATGTGTGATTGGGTAACTATGATGCATTGCACCTGCCTGCAATATATTAACATTAGTTTATGGACCTATTTTACATTAAACAAGGGTCAAAGCTAATTAAATACATTTTTAAACATGCTCGGAACAGCAGCTCGCCACACAAACAAGAGCAAGGACGGTAAACAAAGCTTAGATGTTAGTAGACACACCCCCTGTAGGGGACACGCTCATCCAGGAAGTGTGCGGCGCAAACATGCACACCTAAGCTAAAGTGAGCTTAAATATCAGTAGACACCTCCTCAGTGTCAGCTACCTCCTGTATATACAGCAACATGGGTCTAAGCTTACATGAAAGGGATATGTGGATATGATTACTCTTTTCTGCTATTCAATACCTCCACCTCATTTGAATAGGTATACATGCTCACAGCCTGCAAACTACACACTTCAGAGCCCAATCATGTTAACATCAGCACAAATGCACCATTGTATGGACTCCATGTACAGTCATATACTACATTTCTGTGACATACTAATTAATTTGTTTTTTACCACTTTTTTATTTTTCTATAAAGCATAGTTGCACAGTGAGGCAAGCCATGCAAATATGCCCAGATTATTAAAAAGAAAATTAATTAAACTTATTTCCTTCCATTTTTCTGACACATGGTGATACATTTGGTCATATTTGTATGTGGTATGATATTCCTGTGCAAATAAATACATTTTTACAACCTCTTTTGTCTGTCTACAATTCTGTACACAGAATTTTTACGTGTACACTACAGACACTGACATGGGGTCTGAAGAAATTCCTATCTGCTTGCTGGATTGGTCTACCTGCCTCATTTGCATGAAATTCACCTGCTTGTAGAGTGATTTGCATGCCACAGAAGTTCCCATGTTGACGCGTGTGTGCTCGCAGCTCAGCAGCCCTTACTGAATCTAAAAATGTTCGTGGCCATGTAAGCAGAGAGGTGAGGTGCCTACATGGAAAAAGAAATGTGTAGATTTTATTAACCCCCTCCTTAGTCTTTGATGCATTAATCAGCATATTAGTCTGCTGTGGCCAAGTGATCATTTTAGTCAAATTTCTTTGCAGACATGCCCTATCTGTAACAGATGCAATCAGTTTACCCAATTTTAAGTCATTTGCATAAATATTGTAGAACACTTCAGATGAAAAAGATACATCTGAAAGATACAACCTAAACAAGTAACAGCCTAGGATAGAGCCATGTGGGACACCCTGACTGTAATCTTGAATTTTAACTATCCGATTGCTATATCATTATTGCCGTGTACTATCTGTTAGCCATTTAGCTATCCATAGTATCAAAATTACATTAATACCTAGTTGTTCTAATTTATTGGTGAATGTTTTGTGTATAACCCTATCAAAAGCTGAAGTTAAGTCTTTATAAATTACATCACAGCACATATTTTTTTTCATTTATAGCTGTTATTACATTGTTATAGAATGTAATGTTACAGGTGGTTATAGATCTATTTTCAACATAAGCATCCTGATATATGGTTTGTTTAAAGTCACAACCTTTCCATATATAAGTAGTTTATCCAAAATAACCTTTTCTATTATTTCTCCACAACAGGAAAGCAAATGCATGGATTATGACTTTGGATTTGTCCTGTTCTCTTTTCCCTTAAAGATGAGTTTAAGAAGTGCATGAGGTATTCTCCCATACTTAAATGAAATTGTGAATAACATACATAGTGGTATTGTAATTCATTCTCAAGTGTTCTCATGTCATTATTACTAATTCCATCTCTGCCATGTGCTTTCTTTCCATCCAGTTCACATAGTTCTTTTTTAATATAAACTAATTTAATTTCAGTTTATGAAGTTAACTGGATGTTACTGAAATAATTGATTAGCCCCTTTGTGGAGCCAAACTGTTTTGCATAATTTTGCAAATATATGTATAATCTGTTGTTTGTGAATAAATCTTAAAACCTACACACAAGGCCGGATTCATGAAGGCTTGCACGGAGTCCTAGAGTAGAGTAAGACTCCATGCAGCCATCATGTCCGACAAGCGATCCAGGAACAGCCTGTAGGGGCATGTAAGAGAGCTCCTAAAATGGCTCTTACATGGACAGGGCTGGGATATGCAAATTATCTCAATTGCAGGCGAAAGGCATGCAAATGAGGTAGATTTGCGAATCAGGAAACCCGAACCTGTCCGAGTAAGAGCAGTGTTATTTGCAGAAATGTACTCAGTTGACAACTGAGTACCATTCTGCAAATAACAAAATGGAGCCGTGACAGCTCCGAATAAAGGTTGCATCCAGTGCAGGAAGCATGCCAATGGTCAAATATACGGCCATGTGAAATGTTTCCTGATGCAATATGAAAATAAAAATATTTAATTTTTTTTTCACCTATTTCTGATGTTTAAGCATAGCGCAGCGCCACGCAAATGGGCTGCACTCTAAAACCCAGAATACTAAAAATTAAAACCCACAAATGTGTATTTTATTGAAATTGTTAATGTACAATGCAAGGGAATGGCAGGCTGAAGACAACATGGCCACCGAGTAGAGGTTGCTAAGGGGAGAAGCTCAGTCTAAGACATGTAACCAAGCATTAGTAGGCAATCCTATGTAAATGAACATTAGGATAGTGAATCGCAAGTTTACATAGCAAATGAGCACAGTCAGTGGAGTGTAGGAGTAGGATATGGGGAGTAACAGAGTAGAAGATAGGTGACATCACGAGGGGGGTATGTATGAAAGAAGTGAAGCTCATTGGAGCAGAGTGGCATGTGTCAGCTGTCATTTACACATCATGGAAAGAGGTGTGTCAACAGGTAGGCTAGGGAAAGGCCAGAAATGGAAGGTGTACGCCGTGGATAACACCAAAGTTTCTTGCTGAGCGTGCATGCGTGGGTGTGCTCGCTTGTAAACCCGAGTAAGACAGAGTGCGTGCGTGTAAGCATGAGTACGCGCGTTTAAGCCGGAGTAAGCATGTATAAGGCTGTTTAAAGAGTCGTAAGCATGTTTGTGCTGTTGTGTGCACATTTAAACCCGAATAAGCAAGTTTTAGTCCATGTAAGCATGTGTGCGCGCATGTTAGCTGGTGTGCGTGTGTTTGTGCTTGTGTGCACGGCGCTCCCCCCTGAGGAAACAGAAATGAAAAAGGAAGCACAACAAATAGTAGGAAGCTACCAGGGAGTACTAGCAGAGCTAGCAGGTGAAATCAATCAGAATCAGGCAATTACACAGGTAGTACACTAGCCCAGCCCAGCCTAGCACTTAAAACTCTGCAAACAACAGTCCAGTATGTTTCTCACAACAGACACTGCAGTAAGCTAATAGAAGTGAAAACTGAAAAAGAAAAGCTTTACTGAGACAAAGAAATGTTAGGGGCTGCCATTGCTGTTATAAGGCAACATATGCAACATGCTGAGGGTGGTGACAATGGAAATGCTGCTGGACAACCCACAGTGAGGAGACGGAGAAGAGTGTACAGGCCCAGGTTAACCTACCAGGGGCTACATGAGCTGGAGATAGTGGAGCGCTATAGAGTGGACAGAGACCTCCTGCAGCAAATTTTTGAGCTGTGCAGGCCACGCCTCACACACAGAACCAACAGAGGGGAACCCATCCCATTGGAAACCAAGGTATGTGTTGGCCTAAGAATATTAGCAACAGGTACCTTCCAGAGACCAACTGGTGATATAATGGGGATATCACAGGCATCAGCATCCAGGGTACTACACCAGTTCCTGGATGCCATGTCAGCACATGTCGGTGATCATGTATATTTCCCCAATTCCCGTGAGGTATTGGCCAGCAATACGCGTCTCTTCCAGCAAATAGCAGAATACCCCGAGGTAGTGGGTGCAATAGACTGCATGCACATACGCATCAAAGCACCAGCCGGCGAGTGGGATAGGGTCTACTTCAACCGCAAGGGCTTCCCCGCCATCAACTGACAGGTCATGTGTGATGCCCAGGGCATAATACTGAATGTGTGTGCAGGCTGCCCTGGAAGCTACCGTGATTCCCATATCTGGCATCTGACGCAGCTGTACCAGACATTTGCCAATGGGGACATCCCACATGGTCACCTAGTGGGGGATGCTGGATAAGCACTGGAGCTGTGGCTGATGACACCCGTCAGAAATGCACACACACCTAAACAGGAACACCATAATGAGGCACACGCACAAACATGTAATGTAATAGCGTGTGTGTTTGGGCTGCTCAAGCCATGGTTCCAGTGCCTGGACACATCTAGTGGAGCCTTACAGTACTCACCAACTACATGTACCCAAATTGTCATGGTATGTGCTATGCTACATAATATGATCCTGCGAAAACAGCTGCAGCAGGACCAGCATAGGCCTGGGCCAAATAGCCCCCCACCATTGCCAAGTCCATCACAGGAAGAGCGTGACTCAGAGGAGGAACAACCTGAGCCTTCCCCAGTTGGCAGAAGGAGGCATGCCCAGTATGCTTTGGCCTTGGCAAAGAGGCAACGCATAGCACATACACTGGCTCAGTAGGAACTCTGGAAATGAAACCTCTCTCTGAATCGCACATATAGTAAAAGGGATGCCTAAGTTGACACTACCTGCTTTCAAACATGTACAGGGAGTGTAGTATGTGCATCCGACATAGGCAGCCCTGCAGCACCACCTAAGGCATGATTGCCATGTGTTAAGCAATATAAAGCAGTGCTAAACAGCATTTACCACCATGTAGTATATGCAAACAAAATTGCACACACCAACTAGCACAACTGTGGTCAATGTTCAGTAATATTGGGCAACATCCAGTAATGTTGGTGAATATTGAGCAATGTCGGACAAGCCTGGTTGAAGTAGGGCATAGTCGAACAAAAGCCAACATGCTCATATTTGCTTAACTGGCCCTTAAGCAGTCTGGTCTGCTCAGTATGAAAATATAAAGCAGTGATGGGCCTCGAACCCAGGATACTGTGCACTATAGCCAAAGTACTGAACCACTAAACCATGACAGTATTGCAGTGGTCAGCCTGTATGAAGGAATGTTGCTAAGTCTATGCAAAGTATTTCATGGAAACCCTGCAGGCACAGCATAATCCTTGTCGAGTTATTTGCATGCCACAGAATTCCCATGTTGACGCTGTGTGCTCGCAGCTCAGCAGCCCTTACTGAATCTAAAAATGTTCGTGGCCATGTAAGCAGAGAGGTGAGGTGCCTACATGGAAAAAGAAATGTGTAGATTTTATTAACCCCCTCCTTAGTCTTTGATGCATTAATCAGCATATTAGTCTGCTGTGGCCAAGTGATCATTTTAGTCAAATTTCTTTGCAGACATGCCTATCTGTAACAGATGCAATCAGTTTACCCAATTTTAAGTCATTTGCATAAATATTGTAGAACACTTCAGATGAAAAAGATACATCTGAAAGATACAACCTAAACAAGTAACAGCCTAGGATAGAGCCATGTGGGACACCCTGACTGTAATCTTGAATTTTAACTATCCGATTGCTATATCATTATTGCCGTGTACTATCTGTTAGCCATTTAGCTATCCATAGTATCAAAATTACATTAATACCTAGTTGTTCTAATTTATTGGTGAATGTTTTGTGTATAACCCTATCAAAAGCTGAAGTTAAGTCTTTATAAATTACATCACAGCACATATTTTTTCATTTATAGCTGTTATTACATTGTTATAGAATGTAATGTTACAGGTGGTTATAGATCTATTTTCAACATAAGCATCCTGATATATGGTTTGTTTAAAAGTCACAACCTTTCCATATATAAGTAGTTTATCCAAAATAACCTTTTCTATTATTTCTCCACAACAGGAAAGCAAATGCATGGATTATGACTTTGGATTTGTCCTGTTCTCTTTCCTTAAAGATGAGTTTAAGAGGTGCATGAGGTATTCTCCCATACTTAAATGAAATTGTGAATAACATACATAGTGGTATTGTAATTCATTCTCAAGTGTTCTCATGTCATTATTACTAATTCCATCTCTGCCATGTGCTTTCTTTCCATCCAGTTCACATAGTTCTTTTTTAATATAAACTAATTTAATTTCAGTTTATGAAGTTAACTGGATGTTACTGAAATAATTGATTAGCCCCTTTGTGGAGCCAAACTGTTTTGCATAATTTTGCAAATATATGTATAATCTGTTGTTTGTGAATAAATCTTAAAACCTACACACAAGGCCGGATTCATGAAGGCTTGCACGGAGTCCTAGAGTAGAGTAAGACTCCATGCAGCCATCATGTCCGACAAGCGATCCAGGAACAGCCTGTAGGGGCATGTAAGAGAGCTCCTAAAATGGCTCTTACATGGACAGGGCTGGGATATGCAAATTATCTCAATTGCAGGCGAAAGGCATGCAAATGAGGTAGATTTGCGAATCAGGAAACCCGAACCTGTCCGAGTAAGAGCAGTGTTATTTGCAGAAATGTACTCAGTTGACAACTGAGTACCATTCTGCAAATAACAAAAGCCGTGACAGCTCGAATAAAGGTTGCATCCAGTGCAGGAAGCATGCCAATGGTCAAATATCTGACCATGTGAAATGTTTCCTGATGCAATATGAAAATAAAAATATTTAATTTTTCACCTATTTCTGATGTTTAAGCATAGCGCAGCACGCTTAAATGGGCTGCACTCTAAAACCCAGAATACTAAAATTAAAACCCACAAATGTGTATTTTATTGAAATTGTTAATGTACAATGCAAGGAATGGCAGGCTGAAGACAACATGGCCACCGAGTAGAGGTTGCTAAGGGAGAAGCTCAGTCTAAGACATGTAACCAAGCATTAGTAGGCAATCCTATGTAAATGAACATTAGGATAGTGAATCGCAAGTTTACATAGCAAATGATCACAGTCAGTGGAGTGTAGGAATAGGATATGGGGAGTAACAGAGTAGAAGATAGGTGACATCACAAGGGGGGTATGTATGAAAGAAGTGAAGCTCATTGGAGCAGAGTGACATGTGTCAGCTGTCATTTACACATCATGGAAAGAGGTGTGTCAACAGGTAGGCTAGGGAAAGGCAAGAAATGGAAGGTGTATGCCGTGGATAACACCAAAGTTTCTTGCTGGCGTGCATGCGTGGGTGTGCTCGCTTGTAAACCCGAGTAAGACAGAGTCGTGCGTGTAAGCATGAGTACGCAGCGTTTAAGCGAGTAAGCATGTATAAGGCTGTTTAAAGAGTCGTAAGCATGTTTGTGCTGTTGTGTGCACATTTAAACCCGAATAAGCAAGTTTTAGTCCATGTAAGCATGTGTGCGCGCATGTTAGCTGGTGTGCGTGTTTGTGCTTGTGTGCACGGCGCTCCCCCTGAGGAAACAGAAATGAAAAAGGAAGCACAACAAATAGTAGGAAGCTACCAGGGAGTACTAGCAGAGCTAGCAGGTGAAATCAATCAGAATCAGGCAATTACACAGGTAGTACACTAGCCCAGCCCAGCCTAGCACTTAAAACTCTGCAAACAACAGTCCAGTATGTTTCTCACAACAGACACTGCAGTAAGCTAATAGAAGTGAAAACTGAAAAAGAAAAGCTTTACTGAGACAAAGAAATGTTAGGGGCTGCCATTGCTGTTATAAGGCAACATATGCAACATGCTGAGGGTGGTGACAATGGAAATGCTGCTGGACAACCCACAGTGAGGAGACGGAGAAGAGTGTACAGGCCCAGGTTAACCTACCAGGGGCTACATGAGCTGGAGATAGTGGAGCGCTATAGAGTGGACAGAGACCTCCTGCAGCAAATTTTTGAGCTGTGCAGGCCACGCCTCACACACAGAACCAACAGAGGGGAACCCATCCCATTGGAAACCAAGGTATGTGTTGGCCTAAGAATATTAGCAACAGGTACCTTCCAGAGACCAACTGGTGATATAATGGGGATATCACAGGCATCAGCATCCAGGGTACTACACCAGTTCCTGGATGCCATGTCAGCACATGTCGGTGATCATGTATATTTCCCCAATTCCCGTGAGGTATTGGCCAGCAATACGCGTCTCTTCCAGCAAATAGCAGAATACCCCGAGGTAGTGGGTGCAATAGACTGCATGCACATACGCATCAAAGCACCAGCCGGCGAGTGGGATAGGGTCTACTTCAACCGCAAGGGCTTCCCCGCCATCAACTGACAGGTCATGTGTGATGCCCAGGGCATAATACTGAATGTGTGTGCAGGCTGCCCTGGAAGCTACCGTGATTCCCATATCTGGCATCTGACGCAGCTGTACCAGACATTTGCCAATGGGGACATCCCACATGGTCACCTAGTGGGGGATGCTGGATAAGCACTGGAGCTGTGGCTGATGACACCCGTCAGAAATGCACACACACCTAAACAGGAACACCATAATGAGGCACACGCACAAACATGTAATGTAATAGCGTGTGTGTTTGGGCTGCTCAAGCCATGGTTCCAGTGCCTGGACACATCTAGTGGAGCCTTACAGTACTCACCAACTACATGTACCCAAATTGTCATGGTATGTGCTATGCTACATAATATGATCCTGCGAAAACAGCTGCAGCAGGACCAGCATAGGCCTGGGCCAAATAGCCCCCCACCATTGCCAAGTCCATCACAGGAAGAGCGTGACTCAGAGGAGGAACAACCTGAGCCTTCCCCAGTTGGCAGAAGGAGGCATGCCCAGTATGCTTTGGCCTTGGCAAAGAGGCAACGCATAGCACATACACTGGCTCAGTAGGAACTCTGGAAATGAAACCTCTCTCTGAATCGCACATATAGTAAAAGGGATGCCTAAGTTGACACTACCTGCTTTCAAACATGTACAGGGAGTGTAGTATGTGCATCCGACATAGGCAGCCCTGCAGCACCACCTAAGGCATGATTGCCATGTGTTAAGCAATATAAAGCAGTGCTAAACAGCATTTACCACCATGTAGTATATGCAAACAAAATTGCACACACCAACTAGCACAACTGTGGTCAATGTTCAGTAATATTGGGCAACATCCAGTAATGTTGGTGAATATTGAGCAATGTCGGACAAGCCTGGTTGAAGTAGGGCATAGTCGAACAAAAGCCAACATGCTCATATTTGCTTAACTGGCCCTTAAGCAGTCTGGTCTGCTCAGTATGAAAATATAAAGCAGTGATGGGCCTCGAACCCAGGATACTGTGCACTATAGCCAAAGTACTGAACCACTAAACCATGACAGTATTGCAGTGGTCAGCCTGTATGAAGGAATGTTGCTAAGTCTATGCAAAGTATTTCATGGAAACCCTGCAGGCACAGCATAATCCTTGTCGAGTTATGACACAAAGGTGAGTCCTGCAGTGAGAACAGAACCTGACTTCCAACACACACAGTATAAATGTTAATAATGGTCATGTTCGCACACATCAACAAATGTAGTGGACCTCAGATAGCAACATACCGAAGGGTCACACTGGGCATGCTCACACACTTGAATAAATGAGACAAATGTCAGGCAACAAAACACGGAATGGCAGAACTGGGCATGCTCACACACTTAGGCCATGTCTGAGTACAGCAGTGGGCCACGCATATCTGGCAGTTGCATGTGTTAACCCAGGAACCTGTCACTATACAGCAATCTGCCCTGTGCACACAGTTATATGACAACAGACACATCTATAATATAGTGGAACCCTGTCATAATCAAATATGTTCTGCAGATACCAAAGTTGTTCATAGAAACTGGTAAAGCAAAGATGATAAAGACCTGCAAACAGTATCAGCAATAAACATTGTGCATCTTGAACATTAGCATAGGTTCAGAGGTCGATACTAGGCTATCTGCCCTAGGGCATGTACAAGCCTAGCCAGAGTGTGTTTGCCATTCGCAACCCTGTCAGATTAGTACACTGTGTGTGTGAATAGTAGGTCACAGAAGATATCCCAGGGGTAAACATACAATCACCCATACAGTCGTCAAGATGTCTCCAGTAGGTGGTCAGTGGGTGGCTCTGCCTATGTGAAACTGGGATTACATTCTGGAGTGAGTGGAGCCTCTGGGATAAGAATCTGTCCCTCCACAATGTCCTATTAACATCTGTGCTGAGGTATACAGCTCTGGAGTGTCTAGCTCCAAGGGAGTCAGATATCCTGAGGTGGAGTATGTCCAGTAATTCTGAGTTGGGTATATCTGTAAACAACAGGCACACATCATATCTGAGTAGGTGGTAAGCAACTGAGTAGAGCTGGAGTTACTGCATCTGAACTGTGCAGGGCATCTGTGTGAGTCCCTAGATCTGCTTGGTGAGGAACTTCTGTGGCCAGTACAGTTGCTGCAGGTGTCGGGTAAGGTACACCCCAAATGTGGCATTGTAACCAAGCATGGATGTGATGAGTATAGGGGCACAATGACCTCACTCGATCTAGATGTGAAACCATATGGGATAAAGTGGCCACATAGAAGGTGTGTCCAACCACTTTGGCAACGTGAATGTCAAAGGCGACAGTACGAACAAGTCATGTCCCCAAACCCCTAACAACTTTTACCGTATGTAATGGAGTACTACCTATGTGGTAATGTGTGGGCACGCTGTTATTCCCAAAGGGGATGACTATGCAACTAATGGCATTTAGCTGTAGGCCATGGCTCAGGCACCAGTCATCCATCTCTGTGAGACCCTGTTTGAGTATGCATATGGCAGCTGGAGAGTTGATCATGGCACCCAGTTTGCAGTCAAGTGCAAACATGTTCAGCCATATTCCCCCTGTGGTAGCCTGTACATCAGACAAATATATTCTGAACAAGAGAGGTCCCAGGACCGAGCCGTGTGGGATGCCACGTGTAACTGGTGTATAGTCAGACATGGCACACGCAATTCTGACCATGTGGGTGCTATCCCTGATCCAGGTATCAATCCAACATGTGAGATATGTTTCCATATCAACGCTGGTGAGCCTATGCATAATGGCCCAGTGGGTTATTGTTTTGAAGGGTTTTGCAAGGTTCAGGTAGGATGTGTGGACAGCTGTCCCTATGTCAATGGACCTGTTAGCCATCTAAAGAATACAAACAGGTTCAAGAGGCAAGATCTGCCCACAACAATGCTGAAATGTATAGGACACAGTGTCCGTAGGTTCCCGATGTCTATGTGTATGAGTCCCATGACAATACACTAAATAGCTTTGCAGAACAGGCTACTTAGGCTATAGGGTAATATTGTCTGTGGTCCGTTGTGGCACCAACTCTGTGCAGCGGGACCACAGTCGCTGTACGCCATTCCTTGGGTACATATCCTGTGGTAACTCCGATATTGAACAGTGATGTAATGTGAGGGTTACGTCTGTCATGATGCTCGTGTAAGATGCAGGCTGGGACACCGTCTGGTCACATTGATACTGTGATGTCCACTTTGGGGAGGGCAGCACTCACCTGTTACTGTGTGATGTCAGGGAGGTTAGACTCTGTTGGGATGGATAGTTGCTCCTTAGGGGGGATGGGTGGGAGACATCTGCACTGAACCTGTTTGCCAGGATGTCGGCAATGCCAGTGGGTTCAGGTTAAGTTTAGTCAGTATGCAGTAACTCACAGCATATCAGTGAGTGTCCACCCAGGTTCCTGACATAACTGAAGAAGGCTGTGTGATAATCCTACTTGTCTGTTGCAATTGTCCGGTAGAAGCGGCCCTTAGAAAAGTTCATGAGTAATCGTAGCTGTCTGCTAGTACAGATCACAGATGCCTTCCCAGTCTGGGATTGTGCTCTATCATGTAGTAGCTTCCTCCTGATGTTGTACAGCTTATTAATGGCTGGGATCTACAAGACAGGTCCCCTGCCATTGGAGTAGTGAGTCCTGTTGTTATTTGGGATAGCACAATCCATGCAGTCCACTAGGTGTCCACAGAATGTGTATGTAAAGGATGCCGCAGTGTGAGCTGTATTTGCCAGTGTCTCAGGGTCTCTGAAGGATACCACCTTGCTGCAGTGAAGTGAGACGTTGGCTCATGAGAAGTTCACCAAGATTACCCAGGATGGGTGTGTGGAGGGTATATGTATATCCAGTGAGATACATGTATGTTCTGACCTTACCAATGAGGGGTATATCGCTGGTGTGGAACATAGAGTCCCCATGTTGGTGATGATCAGGTCCAATATGTATTCCCCCTTGTGGCTGTGCTGACTGTTTGTGCCATCGCATATGAGTCTACAAATTGTAGCGACTGTTGGGTGAGGGTGTCGGGGCTTCAATAGTATCCCCAGTCAATATTTGTGTATATGAAGTCACACAATATAATGGTGTTTGTGGAGACCTTCATATTCTTCATTGTTCCCACGAAAGCTGAGTGTGGTTCCTGAGTTTGGGAGTGTGTTCTGTAGCAGGCAACAAACTGAAAGGCAGTATTGCACAATGGTAGTTGTATATGTATGGTCTGTGAGCTTTGTGCAGTACAACTAACCCGGAGGTGTGTGTATCTGTGATGTATATGGATACTCCCCCTAGTTGTGTTGTCTGTTCCAAGTCTTGTTGTCAGACAGCATGGTATGAAACATAACCTGGTAGTGCTGGTGTGCATAAGTGAGCCTGAACCAGGCGTCTGTCAGTGCACAGATATCGCTATCCTCCATACTGAGGAGAGTCCTGAGTGGCCGCAATATGAGGTTAACACAACTGTTGTTGAGTAGCATTACCCTTAGTTTCATTTAACCTGTAATGTCTATGGAGGTGGGTTTGTCTTCTGAGCCCTGCTTAAAAAAGGCACTATGGTGGCAGCAAGAGCCTTAGCCAGCATTCCAAAGTCCAAGGGTAACAGGTGCAAGCTGTCCATAGTGAAGCTACGTGGCATGTTGAGCATGTCACCATAGGCTGACAGACACTGTATCCCCTATGAATTAAACAAATTTGTTAGGCAACTGTTAAATGTGATATGTGTGTCCGTATACTGTGACATCATAATTGGTGGGTGTAAGATGCTAGACAAGGTCAGGGTCATACTGGCCTGGGCTACATGATCAGAGTGTTCCTCCATGTATCATGTCATGTGGTCCAGGGAGTAACGTCTGAGGTTATACACACCAGCATGGACAACGATGATGCCAGTCCTGTACTTGCTTTGGAGTGACCTGACCACCTGTGTTATGCGGCAGATCCTGGCACCCAACATACAGCCCAAAGTGACTATTCCCTTGTTAGGGCTGGTGAGTGGTACGTCAGTGTGTCTGGCAATAAGTGTCGCCTATTACAAGTGTATTAGGTGTGTTGTTTAGCCTGAAGGGCAGTGACTGTGTGGCACACTGACATTGTGAACTATGTGATATGTGGGTATTGTAGTGGGGTAGCAGGTGTGTGTGTGTCTGCTTTGGAGGTCTCTGCTGCTTAGGTAGAGTACATTTACAGCATCTGAGTATGTCTATGTGTGATAAGGTGGATTGAGTGCTGTTGCTAGAGGATATGTGAGACTGATATGTGGTGTGTGTGGTTACCTTCACCACCTGATAGACTGTGCCAGTCATGGGTCGAGAGAGTTCAGCACCCTGTATGTCTATATAGGTGCATCTCACACATATATCTGAGTTTGTCGGGAGGAGGAGAGGGTTGTCTGTGTACATGAGGCAGATGTGACATTGTGTCAATATCACAATATCCACCAGCTTGACTGGAGAGTACACACGAAACTGACCCCTGGGCATGCCAGGATATTATCATGACATACTCTGTTGCCTGATCACAAAGGATCAGTAGGGTGTTAAGCGTGTAAAAGAGTATAACAGGGATTAGTGCTCATGTTTGTTGGTGTTTTGTAAAGAGTAGCTGAGAAGGAGTCCAGACTGAATCATGACACCTCCTTCAGCTATGTCATAAATAGCAATGTACACCCATATATGTCCTGAGTTAGGGCCAACTGTACCTGAGTGACAATGCCGACATCATGACAGACAGGCCCATATGTACATACCCACCTCCCACTGACAATAGCCCATATCATCATACCAGGAGATATCACATGTAGAATGGATGAGCAGCTACCCCCACTGCCAAAAGCATGGCAGCAAGTGGAATACTTTGATTCCCAATATGTGTCATGCACAAACTACAGAACAAACAGATCATGCACCTGAACAGTCAGCTGAGCCTCACCCCTACACAGGATGTGGAACCATTGAATGTGTCACAGTTACATATGGCACTCCCCACAAGTATTGATGCACAACACACCATGGGAAGTCAAGTCCTGTACGCCTATGAAGTCTGATCTGCAAGGTCATGGAGTCCATCATGGTTGCAGTCATAAAAAGAGCTATTGGAAGCTGACATACACAGAACCCTACCAACTGTGGTATGTTCATGTGCGGATCATGGTTCCCAAACATGTTAGACTGTTTGCAAGGCAGCCACCCAGGACATACATCAATGAACACATCTACACATGTGTCACATAGACTTTAAATAGCCCTTAATCAACATCCCATACACATGTAGTATCCACAAAACCAACAAGCTGTGCATAAATATGTGTTGACATATGACGGAATGTCAATGTGTCCACAGATAGATCACACAAGGTAAGGATTCTGAGGTTTTGTTTGAGCTGTTGACACCTGCTGACCCACAAGGACCATTCCTGGAATGGCATAAAACAAAGTGTACACACATCACCATGTCCAGTCTGATGATGTCACCATCCTATAAATACAGCAGGAGAAGGGAAACCAGCCAGTAAAGCAAATAGTGTGCCGTGTTAATGCATCTTTCTCTAGTATCATAACATAGTTAGATAGGGGTTTGAATCCTGCAAACAATGTGTGTGTGTGGGGGGGGGGTGTATGTGTGCAGTTTCCTGTGAGGGGGTGTGTATGTGTGCAGTTTCTTGTGAGAGGTCTCCCCTTTTTGGAGACTGGGAAAACTCACTCAAAGAGGCACATTCCTCGTTGGAAAGTCTGATGATGTCACCATCCAACAAATACAGCAGGAGAAATGAAACCAGCCAGTAAAGCAAATAGCGTGTCGTGTTAATGCATCTCTCTCTAATATCATAACATAGTTAGGTAGGGTTTTGAATCCTGCAAACAATGAGTGTATGTGTGTGTGTGTGTGGGGGGTGTGTGTGTGTATGTGTGCAGTTTCCTTTGAGAGGTGTCCCCTTTTTGGAGACTGGGAAAACTCACTAAAAGAGGTACATTCCTCTTTGCAAAGTCTGATGATGTCACCATCTTACAAATACAGCAGGAGAAGAGAAACCAGCCAATAAAGCAAATAGCGTGCCGTGTTAATGCATCGTTCCCTAATATTGTAACATAGCTCGGTAGGGGTTTGAATCCTGCAAACGCTGACTCTGTGGGTGTCACTGTTGGTCAATGCGGTGTGGGTTTTGCTTTTACTATGATATGACATAGTATTATTACAACAGTAAGTGCATTGCACACATCAGGTATCTGCGTGGCAAATATATATGTGTACATGTCCACTCAATCAGTACATAGGTGTAAAGCCTGCACACTACATGAATACATTTGTTTCCATTGACAGGTTGTGCCGCTGCTTCTCAGATCGTAGGTCACATATGTATGTATGTGACAAAGCCGTCCACTGTCATGTTCTGTGGCCAAGGTCATCTGTGGCACACACACCCATGACAGTTACTTAAGAGTAGTGTGAGTGAGGGTATATGTCTGGGGTATATGTCAGACATGGTCATACACAACAAAGACTGCCATGAATGGACAGTCTTTATAGGTGTATGACTGCCTTTTGGATATGCATTCAGGCCTCTAATGTATTATGTGATACACCTTGGGACTCCACAATACCTATGGATATGTGGATACCAAGGGACACATGACATAACATGATGCTGTATGTACACATTGGTACCCAACATACATGTTGAGGGCTACCACCTGTGTGGTACTGACGAGATCGTATGTATAGTACATGAGGATGACTATGCCATAGTCAGCTTACTGCTATACAGCATGTATCAGACAACAGGTATCTGTCTGTATGATACCCTTGTGTAGGATATGCGTCACATCCTGGGAATGCATTGTAGGCCAATCCATGCATTTCCAGATTTGGATGGACACATCCCTATTGTGTCTGCATGTACCTAAGGGGGCTATATGCCAAGCAGGTGTGGTCACAGGAATGGGTGGCGGCCATTACCACTGGTTAGTGTTATAGTGTAGCACCGGAAGGATCCATTTGTTACTGGGTTCCCTACTACTGTGTGTCATTTGTCAGGACATCATCCAATGATTGCTTATAGTTATGCTGCTGAGGTTGTGTATACTACCAGACTGCAAATCATTGACAGATATTAATGGTATCGCCCACAGCATAGTGTCAACCCATGTCATACACACGTCTACCCATGTTAGTACATAACTGTAGTAGAATGCATACTGGCCATTGAAAGATACTATGAGATGTTAACAATGTGTACAACAGGGAATGCCACACGTCTCATGTGTCCACTATGCACGTACTTGCAGACAGTGTGCACCCACCATGTTCACAGATGTACACATGCTAATCTGTACTGCACACATCACACACATACTGTCCACTCACTAACACATGCCGGCAACACATTACACTTCAGCCAAGTGGCGCATTGGTGGACAATACATACTCAGACCTAACAGTGGTGTAAACAATGCTACATTGACAATCAGAGCTTTGATGCATAATGTCTGCTCAGATATACCTACAAGGATGTTGTTACACTTCCTTGTAGACAACTTGCTATTATTACTACACTGCTATAGTGTTACCCTGTGCATCAGCACCATGTTAACCTGTCCCTCCGTCAATGATGCAGATGACAGGAGGCGACACAGGTATCATCATATGCACAGGGCGTTATGTTGCTTGCCAGAGCCTGACATTGACCCATCCAATCAACATGTCTGTGTGTGTGTGTGTGTGTGTGTGTGTGTGTGTGTGTGTGTGTGTGTGTGTGTATGTGTGTGTGTGTGTGTCAGGGACAACAGTACAGCATGGGCCAATGTTGATGTAATGTGTGTGTGTATGTGTGAGCCCTAGTTGTTTGGTTAATGTGTGTGTGTCTGCAGGCACACAGCTCCACCATGTCTCTGCCATATATGGTAGTTTGTGGGACAGCCACAGACTGTACCTGCTAGGCTGTACAGATCATTGTCACCAGCCATGGACACAGTACCTGTGCCTGGCAGGGGTGCTATGGACAGTATCGGGTACCAACCCTGACTGGGTACTGTCATCAGAGGCAGAGGTATGATGACTGGACCCATGTCCCTGCTGGGACTGGCCAGAGCCACGTGCATGTGGTCTACTGGGACGGTCGATAGACAAGCCAGCCCCAGCATTGCTGGGGCTGGTACTGCCACTACGGGATCGGCTGTGAACTGTGGGCCATCTGCGACCACTGCCAGCTGATGCTGTTGCTGGCATGCATCCGCTTCGACGTTGTAACCGTCCCGCATGGTCCTGGCTCATGGAAGACATGTTGTGGAGGGCATCTAATGTCTCCACCCAATGTCTATCAATGACCTCGGTGTAAGTCCGGATGGCACCGGCAAGGTCACGGATGCTGTCATTGATAGCGGTGTATTGTGCCCTCTGCTCCCTAAGTCCCTGCCTGATGTACCGTTCCATATGTGCCTGAGCCTGCATTACAGCCCGGAACATACTGGTTGTCATAAGACCTGTGAGGGCATGCCTGCCAGGGGCAATACGACCAGTGGTGCTCCCCTGAGAACCACGGGACCTCCGCCTATGTGGTACCGTTCCCAGTCTATGGCTATGGCTGCTGTGAGGGGATGCAAGTGCCATGGGTACCACACTCTCCTGGTCAATGCCAACTGTATGCTGTCCCTCGCCTATGGCCATTGGTGGTGAGGGATGAATTGACAGTATGAGCGTGCGCATAGATGGGGTTGAACGCTGTGTACTTTCGATTGGCGGACCGACAGACCCTGTCAAATCTTCCTGTGCCAATATACATGTGTCATCATCACCACTATTCTTGGCAGTGGCTTCAGGTTGCATGCTGCTTTCACCAACCCCTAACTCAGCACCTGTGAGAGTAAGACAGGAAACACACCTTACGGTCTGCACATACACACACATGCACACATGCACACATGCACACATGAACACATGCACACATGCACACATGAACACATGAACACATGCACACATGCACACATGAACACATGCATACATGCACACATGCACACATGCACACATGCACACATGAACACATGCACACATGAACACTAATACACACCTCACGACAGCACATACACACGCATGCCAGCAATACAACACATACTCTATAGTGGGTGAAGGTGGGTGTCAGTATCACAAGGTAGACAGTCACCACACACATGTCAGCATGCAGAATATGTGTTGCACAAGACCATGCAGTGCAAGTGTAGATGCCCCTATTAAATGGCAGTATACATGGCTTTGATGCAACTGTGTAGTTGTTCAGTGATTGGCTACACCCTGGAACACAATGTGTACATGGACACAACATTGCTGTGCAGGTATTATCAGCTCTGTAATGCCCTGTGCACCATCACTCACAAGTATACATGTCATGGCTGCATGTGTTATCTGTGTGACACATAGATATCCATGTCTGAGTGCAGTGTCTGTGTCCATAGCAGATAATAGTGGGCACGGGTGTAGCATATGCATGCTATGTACACACATGGCATGTGCGGGCATGTTGATGTGAAGGAATCCCGATGCTCGACATGGCCAGTGTACAGTGGTTATGGTGAGTGTGGGACATATTGCAGATATGTGGGTGCCAGACATGGCATGGCATGCTACATGACTGCAACATTAAACACCACACATACCCAATGTGTGTCAAGTGACCTATACACCCACTAGCATTCCAGGACACATATGTGACACTTTGTGTGGATGGTGACTGCTGTGCATATTGTGTATATTGGCATATGTAAGCACACAGCCAACATGCTATGCATATTGTGTATAGGTGCATATGTTTGCACACACACACAACACTGAGGTGCAAAGCAATGACTGCTATGAGTAGTACTGTGGTCACTGTAACTGGATGGGGTGTAGCACCCTGTGCCATCATCAACATGCATCTTCTGGTCACTCACAGCTACTAATATGTGCAAGACCACCGCCTAGCATGCTGTACCTGAACTGCAGTGCCGTGGCTACGTTCACAATTACACAGCCACCTTGTACATGGGTGTGGGAGGTGCCCAATAGGGAGCATTGCCTAACATGACTGTGTTATGTGTTGCAGAGTGTTGCACAGCCCCATGATAAGCCTCTACCCCTGAGGTACATCATGTGTGTGTGCATGACATGTGGGATACTGAAGTGTGACCTTACAGCGGGTGTGTGGTAATGCCAAATGTAGCATGTTTTCGTGTACTGCGTATGATAAACGTGTTCTGTTGTGTACAGCTGTAGCAACTATGCATATCCAATGTGCAGTACAGTGTTGCCACAATTGTGTTTGCTGCACTGTGTATTGCTTGTGATTGAGGCAGCTACTGACTTTACTGAGATTATTGATGTCTCACAGCAAACATGCACAGCATGCATTATGCGTAGGTGTGTTACGTGTACATGGCCTACAACTCACCTATGACATACACATTTCATTACCAATATTAAAGTGTTAACACACTCATCAGCATGTATTGTCTGCCTTGTTGTCACACCAGAGGGACCTAGAAGAATATGACACAGTTCGTCAGTGGCCACAACTGTGGCATTGCTACTGTGAGTGTGCTAAACGACAGTGGAACAGCAGTCAACAGTCACAGGTGTACGGATACTATTCCAAATATCAGTATTGCACATGTTAGGCAGCACAACTGCTAAACACACAGTACACATCTCACATATGCATATTCTAACAATACAGGTAACGGTAGTCCCCAGCTAGGGTGTATTACCTGCACGCTCCATGTCATCCTGCTGGGTGGCTCCGGCCTCCATGATGACACATGTGTGCCGCTGTTGCTGCTGTAGACCAGGAGCCACCATGCTTAGGAGCAGCTCCTCCACTCTGGTGAGGGGGGGATGTATGGCCGCCCCACCACCTGTGGCAAGCTGTTGCCTATGGATATCAGACGCACGCTGCCAGACATGTCTAATTAAATCACTGCAGTGATGGCGTACCTGCTCATATGTTCGGTTATGCATGCCTATGTCATTTGCCCGGTAAACAAGGTCTTGCCACAGTGCAGTACGGTCATGCTGGTGCTGGCTGGCCCTGGAAAAAAGCAGGTCATAGTGCTGCACCAAGCTGTTTAGAATTTCCTGCTCCTCTGCAGCTGAATACGATGGATGATGTTGATGAGCCATAACCCTGGAAGACAATTAAACGATATGTGTGAGCATGTCATGTGGCACACTTAACATTATGAAGTACAGATATCACTTAACTGCCATATATAGCATCTATCTGTCTATCAGAGGGTACACACATTCAATACCACATATCAGTGCTCATCTCACAACTGGCTGACAGTGCCTGCAACACTCCATATAACACACCAGTATACACCAGCAGTCGGCACACTGTTTGGGATACAGTGCACAACCTCGCCCCGGGGGTATAAATCAAGGTAATGCATGAAGAAATATGTCATCCAATGCAATGAATGTCATGTACATTTACAGTATTACTGTTAAACCACCCTAGTCTTTGATGCCATACCCCTACCTAACATATGTACACAGTTGTTAATACAGCTGGCATACTGCTGTAACAGAGTATAGATGATGCTAGGTACACACACATACCCTGTAACACAGATGTCATTGCAGGCATGGTACAGGCATCATTAAACACACATCAGACATACATACAACACACAGATGTATGCCAACACAGATGAGCATTACCTGTGTACCTTATAGTACTTTGTGCCCCTACTTACAGATACCTATGCCTGAGGTATGTAATCTGTGCAGACTACAGGAAACTCACAAGACAGTGTTACCAGGGACTGTGGACATACACCATACTGTGCTGTTTAGGCCTACAGCTTCAGGTAGTACAACAGTTCATATGTGAGCTGGAGTCACCAGCAGTACCACTTATTGAGCATACATGTATTGCTTCAGCCTACAATGGGACACCACAGTCGTACACAAAGAACTACATCACAACATATGCCATCCTACTATGTCTGCATCCCAATAACTGACACATCTTTCCCTGGCCTCACACCTAGGACACAAACTACCATGGCAGACACAACCTCACACTAAGCTATCACTCCTTTACAAACCTTGCACACAGTCACTGTCACACTCATTCCACCTCACATAGCAGGTATTGCACTGAGTACATGTGTGTGTGCATTGTGTCATAGGTAGGTAATAAGCTATTGGCCCTAGGGCCTAGAGCAGCCTAGCCATATGCTACCCTGCCCTTTGACACACATGTAATGTGATTTCACTTGCTCCTGTCAACCGCATACACAGAGGTGACTCCCAGGGCATATTACCTATCTCCAAAACAATCATCAGGGGTAGGTATGACATCTGCTTATGAGGAGACTTGTTTGTTAATGCTGGGTGGTTTAGTCCAGAGTATGGCATATTTGTGGATAGGAACCTGTACCTCCAGCATGTGCTGTTTAGTGAGGTGACAAGGATTAGAGCCCTAGGTCATGTAACCCGGAGGGATTGTGAGGTGTTGTCATG
>NC_056733.1:1714031197-1714091197 GCF_019279795.1 Protopterus annectens
ATATTATTGCATGTGTGGACAGCAGATACAGGCTGCTTTTCTAGGTATCTGCACATGTGCATGTGATGGCCTCTACACCAATTGGTGCCCACCATTTAGTAATTGCATGCAGCCTGCTGTGTGGTAATTGCAGTTCTCACTGTGATTTCAGGACACTGATTTAAAATGATAGGTTAAGTAGGCATAGCCCTTTCAGTTTTGCAAGGTAGGGACCATACCTGTTTGCTGTGGACACTGTTATCTCAGTGAGAAGGTTGGTATATGTCTCATATCTGAAGCTGGGTTGTAGCTAGTGAAATGCATGTTGTACTGAAACCTGACTGTTGCTTCTTCCAGTACACTCTTCACAGTGTGTAGGTTTACTCACACCTCCTAATGCTAACACTGGATACATAGGAGTGTGCACTTTCTTTTCGAATTAGAGAATTAACTGGCATACAACAGTAGTTATTGCAATGCATTCCTATGGCTTTCCCATTTTCCCTTTACATTCACTCATTGTAATGCATGTTATATTTCTTTCGGCACCAAGTTATTCTATATCTGCTGTGGTGTAGTGGTACTTCATGCAGACTGGTGAGTCCAAGGTCCTGGGTTCGAGACTGACAAGGTTTTTTATTTTGCTGCTGAGCAGTACAAGGGCCTTGTCATACAGAGTGACTAAGGCACTTTTAAGCAGTTGTAAGTGGGTTTGCTTGACACTTAGCGATGCTAAGCTTAGCGCACACATGCGCACAATCGCTTAAACCAGCGTACTACTGCTTAAAGGTGCTTACTGCCGCTAACCCCGTGCTAATTTCTTTGAAAGAAAAGAAAATGGGGAGATAGGAAAGTGGTGAAAAAGGGGGGCACAAAGAGAGAAAGACAGTAGGAAAACAATCTCGGGATGTGCAGGATGGGTGTAGGGAAGGTCCATAGCTGCCCATTTCTTTAACAGCAACAGCTGTGCATATGCAATGCATTTTGACTTAATTTTGGATACTTCCACCCCTGGGAGTGGGGTGGCTACAACAAAGTATGTTGTACTGCCAGTTGTAATTATCAGTTTACATGTCCAGCGGACATGTGTGCGGGATGGCCAGCTATGTATGGGGTGTAATTTTTTTGTGGGTTCAGATTGCCCTTTTTTTTTTTCAGGTGAGAGTGGAAAGTGAGGTAGGGGAAGTAGGTATATTTGGGGAAGTAGGTTGTGGAGGTAAACAGACAAGGCAAACAAGACGCATACAGGGGCGGAGTATGACACATAGGGTGGGTGAACACAATTGAGGGGGAAGGATGTTTGGAAATCGCAAGCCCATTAGCCCACAAATGGTAACAGTGGGACTGAGATCCCCACCCATGGGCAGTCACCACTGCACCTTCACAGACCCAAGGGTTGCTGTGCTGGGGGCTGTGTAGGAGGGGCAGGCTCACCCATGAGTCATGCCACTCTCGCCTCGAGCTGCCATAGGGGATCAGCGAACAAACACTGGATCTCCCTACGCACCACAACCTGGACCCTTCAGAGGGTGACAGATGGCCCTTCTCTGCTCACGCTTGCAGGGGGGGGTGAGCCCCATCCCCTGCAGTGCTTCCACCCGAAGGTGGCACAGGACCAACAGAGGAGGGTAGCCCAGGCTGGGCACCAGACATGCTGGTGCCAGGTGCAATAGCCAGCTGAGGAGGGACAGGTGGGTCCGCTGGGACTGGCCTTCCCATACGTTCTGTGATTAGGTGTGTTTAATTACAACATTGACAGCAGCATTCAAAATGAGTTGTAACAGCATGCAGTAATATTCCCATTAACCCAACGCACCAGGGTTACAACAGTTGAACAGCAAGCATAACACATGCATATATTGAACAACAGTGGACATTGCAACAGCATGCAGGGATGATTGGTGGCAACAGGCCACCAAGAATGTGGTGTCTGAACAGGGTACATGCATCAAAGTAAAAACAGATTTTTATTGAACAATAGGACAGATGTCCCAACAAATGTTATGAGATTACACATACCCATTGAAGTGTGGAATTGCATTGTTTATGCACATGGTGTAGAGGGGAAAAAGAAACATCCATTAACATATTATTAGCAGTTTTACTCTACACTGCATTACTATTGACTGCAGGTGTATATCCCCTACAAGTATTATTTCTAAGTAACTGACACCTACACACTCCAAGTATTAGACCTTTATTATTCACATTAAACACTCTTTTCTACAGGCTCTCCCCTTAATTTGATATTACAGTGCATACAGGAGACATATTCACGACATATACCTTTATTGATAGGTTCCAAAACTCTTTTTCATGCTCGCTCATTTATTTTACCTGGCAGTACATGCAGTGATTGTATTCCAGACTTATGTTACCTTTATTAATGGGTTATTACACTCTATTCATGGCTCTCTGTCATTTGTTGTATAACAGTACATGCAGAGGATTTATTCAGGGAATTAATGCTATATGCTTCCCGGCTACTGGCACTTCATTTATCCGCTTCATATGGGACTGCACATATGTGGGTTGACAGCAACTAATACTACAGTACTGTTTATTGAATGCAAGGGTACAACAACATTTCAAAGTAAGTGACACAGACACACTCAAGTATTATACCTTTATTAATTACATTGCACACTCTTTTCTACAGGCTCTCTCCTTTATTTCATATTACAGTGCATACGGGAGACCTATTCAGGACATATTATACCTTTATTGATAGGTTACAACACCCTTTTTCAGGCTTGCTCACTTAAATTATATGACAGTACATGCAGAGATAGTAGTCCACACTTATGTTACCTTGATTGCTGGGTTAGTACACTCTATTTCTGGCTCAGTGACATTTGTTATATAACAGTACATGCAGTGGATTTATTCAGGTCATTTGCTAGCTGTATTATTGGGTTAGGACACTTTTTTCATGCTCTCTCTCACATATATTGCATAACAAAACTTGCAGAATATTTACTAACCTGCCTGGTGGCGCAGCCTTAGCAGCCTATCTGCATAGGCTTGCTGATTCATAGCACGAACACCTGCAGCTGTGGAGTAAATGAAAGTATATTTAAACATACCTATGCATTATTTAGAGTATATTAGCTTGTCTTACATACTGCATTCCATGGCTACCTACTTAGTAGTGGGGCATCATGCATATGATGGGCCTCCTGGATCCACTGGTTCAGAAGGTCCTGCTTCCATCTCTTCAGGTCTGCATGGTGGTGACAGACCTGCTCACCAGTCCGAGGGACGCCTGTGGCACTGGTGAGTTCATGAGCCAACCGGTTCCAAGCCTCTGCCTTATACTCTGTTCCTTGGAACTGGCCCTGCAGGAGTTGAGTCTCATGCCAATGGACTAGGAGCCAAACCATGTATCTTGACTCCTCGATGCCCCAGCATTGCGCTCTAAAGCGTGTTCCCTCTCCAGCACCAGACATTCTAACTGCAGATGGGAGCTACAATCAGTTATGGCGAGTATTCCTGCCTATGCAGCTTACATATGCCGCATTTCCTGCACTTTTCTGTGATTGGCTGTTTTTGACTATTCTCGGCTGACTGCAGATCTGCTTAGCAATGGTTAATCTAACATTTATTACTATATATATGTTAACAGTGAATGTTTTTCCTAAGCTGTCGTGGCTTAATGGTTCAGTACTTTGATTATGGTGCACAGTGTCCTGGGTTCAAACCTTATCATTGTATTTTATTTTACTACTGTCCAGACAAGTTAGGGGGCATGGCTGTGTGTAAGCAACTTTGCTCTACGTTGCTCCAAGTTGCCCAATGTTGTGCTGGCTGGCGCGGCGCGCACCTCCACGCAAAACGATTGCGCTGGGTAAAGCGCTGTTTAGCTATGGGCAACTATTTTGTGCTGGGTAAACTGCGAGTTACCCAGGGGCAACTGTATTGCGCTGGGTGAAGTGCTGCTTAACTGCAGGCAATTTTATATTGGGATCCTTTAAAACATTTATTTTATTCACTGATACATTGGCCATTTCACTGCTTTTTAGTTATGTTTAAACATATATGTTAGGTATTATTCCATATACTGATTTAAAAAATAAATACAAAAGGGAGTGGTGGAACTCGAACCGTGAATGCCTTTTCTTTGTGCAAACGCTCTCCCATTACGCTATTGCTATTTCGTGCGATTTGCATTAACATTCCTTCTTATGCTCTTCCATGTCAGACTTGCTAACTGTAGCTAAGCAATGGGCACACCCGCGCACACACGCGCAAATACGGGCAGCTATATCATGGATTTAAAAAAAAATGATAATTATTTACTTTATATAAGTGTGATAGGGGTTTACAGTGTCAGGGAGTGTGGTGTTGGGTACAAGTGCATTTGAGCGAACTCGCTCTTGTGTGTTGACATTATGCTTTTTAAAACCTTGCAGGGGCATGCACATTTAGACTGCTCGGCAGTCGGACATGCCCCCTGCTTTCCTACTCAGTCCGTGTAAGAGTTACAGTTGAGTCAGCATGCCCTCATGAATATTCACGGCACGCTGAAGTCAAACCGTTCAACTGCAGCCTCCGAGTAAGACTTATTAAGTCTTACACGGAGGATTAGTAAATCCGGGGGAGGATTTATTCATTTGTATCTATATTCCTACCACATCTTGTGTATCTATGAAATTCCTATAATGCTTAAAATCATTATATACATTTTCTTCAAATATTTCCCTGATCTTATCTTCCACAATATTTAATTTGCTTTTCATTTTGATTATGCCAATTTTCAAAGTTATAGTTTGACCTTATTTCTACTTCTTATACTTTTATCTATCACTCTTAAGTATCTTGTTATTTTGGAAATATATCTTCCTGACCTTGTGTGCCCAAATCCTGATGTGAAACATTGTTTCCATTGTTTGCATTCTTATCTAAATGCATATGTGTTCAAAATTAGGCTTGGGTGTTCCGTACTTTTCAATTTTTAAAATGAGCCATTTTTTCACATAGGTATTTACTCAATAGATCTTTTCATTCTGTCTGACCCGACTGTCCTTTCTGTATGTGAGTTATGAAAAATATGTCATAATACTTGTACAAGCTACGCTATCAAAGAGTGCTGTAAGTTCCCTAATAGCAGTCAAAGCGTCCTTAAAGAAGATATCATTTGCACCAGCATGAATAAAAATAGTTCCATAATTTCTTCCATTAAGGCATTTCAAGGCCCTACTCACATCCTGTATTTATGCTCCTGGCAGGAATAACACTATTCAATGTTCATTATCTTCTCTGCAGATGTAAGTATCTCTTCTTCTAATAGCTGAATCTTCAACTGTCTCATTTCTGACCAGATTTGAAGGATGTCCTACATCTAATTCAATTATGTCTGCACTATACATTGTTACAAAGGAATGCTCTTCATCACCATTAGTTTTATTAATCTTATTGTTTTCACTGCTTATTTCATTTGCAAAGTTAAAATTGCTATCCAGCTGTCTTTGTACTTCCACATCTTGAGCCATGTTGTCATCTTTGCTTTTTCTTGTTTTTTTTTTTTCCTTATAGTAATGCTCCTTAATCTTTCCAGACTAAGTTTTACATGAGGAACACAAGCCCCGAATGTTACAAATGTTTACTTTTATAACTATCTACACAAACACGCACACACACACACACACACACACACACACACACATATATATATATATATATATATATATATATATATATGCCTCCCTATCCCTTTGTTGAAAGTTCAAATCTCCGAAGACAATATGGCTGAGACCATATCACCGAAGATTTGAATTGCCGACAGTTGTGTATTGGGATTGCCATATAGTGCAGAACCTGGGATTTGCCATTTTCCTCACTGTAGTGTGATTGAGGAGTTGGTATATTTAAGTTGAGGGGGTGCAGCGGGGGCTTGCCCCCCTGCAAAAACATACTGGTAAGTTGTTCTGTGTTTTTATCACTTTTTCGGCAATTCAAATCTTCAGTGATATGGTCATACGTACATATATATATATATATATATATATATATATATATATATATACATGTCTATATATATATATATATATATATATATATATATATATATATATATATATATATATATCCTAAAGTACACTGCATAATATACTTGTTGTTTAGTAAATTAGTAATGGCATACTTATTTAAGAAATCCATCCTCAGCTACAAACACAGATTTTTGAAAGAAAAAAAACAAAAGAAAATGGAAACTGTAGATCAAAATTAATGACCACAGAAGTGAAAGAGATTAAAACAATAGTAATTTAAATTATAGGTTCATAGGTGTTTACTTGGCTAACGACCACAAGGGCCTTTTTAAGCCTAGCCATGCATTAAATTGTTTGGGTAAATTACATAGATAAGAAAATGAATATTAAATTAAATACACTGAGCTAACCTTGTACATGGGGAAATAATTCATTACATAGTCATTGTGACCTACTGTACCAGTTGGGCCAGTCAGACTAAAATGCTGGATGTGCTTTACATCGAAGTAGTCTCTGCTCTGTATTGCTTACAGTCACAGCTCATTACAACAGTAAAGAGCAGAGGTAAGATGAACTCCAAATCAAAATAAATCTTCTCTTTCTGATCAGTTGTGCAATAAATCTCAAACTAACACTGGATGGTTTCAGATAAGCTCCAGGTATTAGACAAGGAATTGAGGTCAATTACACAAAAGGTAAGGAAACACCAGGATTAAGGATAGGGATGGTATCAGCCTAAGCATCCCCCGTGCCCATGTCATACTCATTGACAGTCAACACAACAACCTGTGCTCCCTAACTATTGAGTCCTGACTCTGATTTAGCTGCCAGTGGTAGGCAGGAATACGACTTTGCTTTGTGCTCCCTAACCATTGGGTCCTGGCTCTGATGGAATTGCCAGTGGTGGTCAGGGACAGGATTCTGCCTTGTGCTCCCTAATCATTGGGGTCCTGGCTCTGATGGAGCTGCCAGTGGTGGGTAGGGACATGGCTCTGCAAGCTGAAAGATGAGTCTTTCCAAGTGGTTGATGTGGTCTTCAGTGTTCCTTTTCATCATCTCAGCAAGTTCTGTTTGTGTAACATACTGTTATGCCCTGGCAGGTTACTTGCAGGAACAACAGTACTCACAGCAGATGACACCTCACCAGGAGCAAGTCAGGAGGGCATCTCAATTTCCCATGAGATGGCACTTGGGATGGGGCCCTAGAAGGTGTATCTGCAGCTATTACTGATGGATGGTTGAATGTGCAGCTTGGTGGTCTGTAATGGTGGAGCCACCATTACCGGTATAGCAGCTGCTGCACATAAATACAAACAAAATAGAGGCAAACACAATAGCAATTTAAGCAAATATATAAATAAGCAATAAATAAATAAAATATAGTAAAAAGAAAGGACAGAAACAATTAGGGAGAGAAAAGAAATGTGTACATAAAATAATTTTAAAGTACAATATTATTATCAAATTATCACAATAATGTGGTAGCAAAAGTATAACAGCAATATTTTTTTTTCATTTGTTTACTAGGAAATTCCATCTGGACACAGGTCCTTTTTCAGTGGAGACCCGGGGAGAAAAGATCCACAGAACAATAAATGAGCAGCAGAGTACATGAAGAACAACTGAATATACATACAATAGCAAATAATATATACTGCAGCAAACATTAGCTATATATACAATATGAAACCCAGTAATGAACAGATATACCAATATCTAGCTAAAGGCTAGGAATAAAGGTAGGATGTATATACAGATAGTACTAAACTCAAACAGATATTGTTCTAAACTCATATACCTAAATCTTATATACAAATATTGCACTAAACTCAAACAGATATAAATCAGAAGCTCCACACAAATGTGGAACAAGCTAGAAGGGCTAATGGGATGGAAGGGGAAGATAGAGGAGTAAGAGAGGAGACTGAGTGAGTAGTATACGTGGTAGTGAGAGGAAGCTAGGTGTAAGGCAGTTGGATATGTATTTGAAGTTGAGATGAAGTGAGGTAGTTAAGCATGTTATAACAGGTCTGAGAGATTGAGCGAGGAGGGTAGTGGAGGGTAAAGGGTGATCAGAGTGTGCAGAGGAAGGAATGCAATGATCAAACGGTGTGAGGCATGGTGGCTAGGGGGGAGGGGAGAGGAAGGGGAGGTAAAATGAGGGTTACTAGTCGGGACTGGTGCATGGGCATAACCAGAGCCTTTTTAAGTGAGTTTTTAGTGCAGTCTTGAAGTGATTGCAAGAAGATAGTGTGGTTATAGAGGGAGGGGGAGATTGTTCCATAATCTGGATATGATGCAGGAGAGCACTGCTTCTCCCGCTGAGTTTTTGGGGTTGGTCAGTAGAAGTAGATTTTTGCTGCTGGAGCATAGAGATCTAGTGGACCAGTGGGGCTGGAGAAGGTTTTGAAGGGATGGGACTTTAAGAAGCTGGTTAACTTAACTTGTGGGCAAGGGAGAGTTGATTCAGGTGAAGAAGTTGAGGGAGTTTAAGCCAGCCAAGTTTTCCAAGTGAGATACAGTGGTGGCTGCAATAAGATGCAGCAGTGGCAAACAGCAATTTTTTTGTAGCAAGCCTTGAGCTTGTCTAGGTCTTTTTGTCTAAGTTTGGTAAGAATAGGAGAAGTGTAGAGTAAAGTGGAGATTAGGTGGGGATTGGCAGAAGAAATTCTGGCTGTCTTGGTGAGGAATTGTTTGTTTCTGTGCAATGCACCTAGTTTTTTGTGAACCTTTTTTATAGTAAGAGAAATGTGAGTGACAAATCTGAGATTGTTATCAATCTCAACACCAAGTAGTTTGGTGTGTTCTGTTAGGAAGATGATGGACTTGTCTTAGGCTAGAATATTAAAGTGGGGTATAATTGGGTTAGATTTAGTGGGTTGGAAGATATGGAGTTTAGTCTTGCTTGGTTTGAGTAATAACTGGGCATTAGATAGCCAGTTTTCTACAGATGAAAAGTCTTCCTGTGTGATCTTGTGAATTTCAGGTATAGTTGGGGCTGAACAGATGAGGGTGGAGTCATCCGCATACTGTATAAGAGAAGCATGCTTGGTGGCTGTGAACAGAGCATTGGTGTAGAGTGAGAATAGTAGGGGACCAAGGACGGAGCCTTTATGAATACCGAGTCTTACTGGAAGTCGAGGAGATAGGTCATTATGCTAGACAACTGATCATTGGCAGCCAGTTAGGTAGCTGTGAAACCAATCAGTAGCTGATTGGGAAAAGGACAGGTTAGTGAGAACAAAGATTACTAGTTTGTGTGAGACCATGTCAAAAGCCTTGGATAGATCCAGAAATATAGCAGAGGAGAACAGGCCATTATTTTTATAATGAAGGATAGCATTAGTGAAAGAGAGCAAGGGGGTAGTAGTGCTGTGGAATGGCCTGAAGCCATGCTGGGTACTGGAGAGGAGGCTATTAGCTAAGAGGTAGTCTAAGAATTGAGAATGGATGCATTTCTCAAGTATCTTGGAAAGTGGAGAAAGGGTGGCTATGGGGCAGTAATTGGAAAGTTCAGTGGAGGAGCCACCTTTATGGAGGGGAATGTTGTGGGATATTTTTCAAGGTGTGGGGACATAGCTTTCTTTGACAAGGACCAATTAATTAAGATAGAGACCTGATAAGCTAGGGCTTCTGCTATTTTTAGGTGCTCAGAGGGGAGATTGTCAGTTGCAAGTTTTGTAGGCTTAAGTTTCAAAAGAAGTTTTTTTATATAGGAGGTAGGCACTGAAGAAAAAGAAAAGACTGTGGGCAGAGTATTTGGTTTTGATGTAGGGAGGGTGGGTAGAGGGTTGTGTTTTTTAGTCAAAGACAGAATGGTTTCAGCAAAGTGTTTATTGAATGAGTCAGCAATATTGCTGGAGGAAGGAGGAGTGGCAGGTGGGGGGAAGCCTACTTTACCTGGATGGAGAACGGAGTTGATTGTGGAGCAGAACTGCTTAGGGTTGTGATGGGAGGAGTTTAGGGGAGACTGATAACATTATTATGAAAATACATAATCAAAATTCACAGATGGCTTCTGCCCAAACAGAGATATATGCGAATATGTGCTACTTGTGTATACCGAGCAGGTAATATGAATAATTGTATACTAACTGCACTGCCTGTGATTGTCCTGTGTATTCATGTGCGATATTTAGGAGTAAATTCACTAACGTGAATACATGAGAATATCCTCCAATCTCGTGTCCTTATACTGTATAAGGTACCCTGGGCATATTACTAAAGTCATTAACCCCGCAGTGAACATGACAGATATTAACTGAGTCCTAATAGGCATAACTCACTTCAGCAGATGGCAAGCCAGCAACAATAATAAACAGTTGCCAAAATTCTCTATGAGTAGCGTGTCTAATATGTCTCTACTGTTATGAGGGTAACGCATGTCAAAAGTTATACTCAGGAAAGGATAAAAATAACTCTAAGTATATGATAACAGAGAAGTGTATTCACCCCTGTGCCTGCAAAGACAAGGCAGTGCCCCTCCTGAAGCTTATTCTCTGCAATAACGTTCTGGGCTGTGATAAAAAGTAAGAGAGGTATAATTACTATGCAGTGCACACTGGTAGAATAGGAAAAACAAAACAAAAAAGTTCTGTGCTTATTTA
Organism: Protopterus annectens; assembly: GCF_019279795.1. NCBI lineage: Eukaryota > Metazoa > Chordata > Ceratodontiformes > Protopteridae > Protopterus > Protopterus annectens. The sequence continues at coordinate 1,714,041,774 of NC_056733.1, forward strand.
CAATACATTTCATGTGCACTCTGACCTCTTCTTCCCTTTGACTAAGAAGATCTGAATGGGACCCCAGCAGATCACTGTAAGAGTGCCTGCACTGCTCATCAGCTCATAGAATGCCTGTGGCATCAGAAGCTGCAGTAGTGATACAGCGAGTGGCATCCATCTTATACTGGGGCTTTCAAAGAAGTACACAAGGAAATGGTCCCAGTGTTCTATCTGTAGTAGGTACAGAAAGATTTTTCTCTCCTGTGAGCACCACCAGAGTGTCCTGCATGAACCAGCAACATTATAAGCCATGGTAATATTCTGTGCCTCGTACCAGAGAATCATGGCTAACATCTTGTAGACATGTCTGTTTATCATTTGAAGAATTGCCATGCAGTATAAAACAACTTAGTGGCATGACCATGAACATTGGTAATGAGACATAGACCATGACATTTTGACTATGGTAGACACTTTTGTACTTTTATCCATGTTCAACTAGTGTAAAGGCAGTGCTCTTTAGTGCTTCTATAGCTAGCAGGCTTAAATCATGACATGCAGGAAGTGTCTTGAACTTTAAGATGCCCATGCAAACTCAAAGCATCTTGCAGATGCAAAACTCTGTATAAGCCTGAGTACACGACTCTGCTTCTAGGTGAAAAGTGTAAAGTTAATAGGTTCAGAATCATTCATGAGTTTAGCCCTCATTTGCATAATCGACTTGCCCAGAGGCCCAAATATGCATGATAGAAAACATGTGACAGCTTAGAGGCTCATTGCGCTTCAGAAGAGGATGTAATCAACTGATTACAAAACATCTACAGCTGTGTAGGCTGACTGATAATGAGGAAAGCAGGAATACTAACTGCTTAAGGTAAAGGAAAGCTTTTGTTTACATTTGCTTTGCTGTAGGGGTTACCTGTAGTGTTCCTTGTGATATCAGTGTATGTAGGAATATCTGCAGTGCATGTTAATTGTTTTTAGCTAGTATAAAGTTCTCAGGGTAAGCTCAGAACTTCTATACAAGTACTGGGAAAGTTAATGAGAGTCACACCCCAGAGCAATTCTGTAATGCAGCATTTGAAGGTGCCAGACCAATACAGCTTGGGCTATACCTGAACACTCAGATATGGTTCTAGTAGTTATATGTCATGGAATAATAGGTAGTCTGCTGTTAGATTCTTAGTGTTGGTCAGTGTACAGACTACAGGTAAACATTCAGGTTGGAAATGCTTATCCACTCTATCTATCAGATGTCACCACAACTGAAATGTGCTATAGCCTTGCTTGTATGCGGATAGCTCTTTTATGTGCTCACAGTTAGGGAGATAGGCAAAGTAAGTCAGCTGTACTTATAGAGGTTAACATACATTACTTTTCAGGTTATATTAGCTGCTGGCAGATAGTATACTTCTACAGATTCAGTTGATGTCTGCATTACACCTGGGTAGCTGTGATTATGTGGATGGGAACTACAGTGGGTATACGAGTGGAAGTTACCTGCATAACTGCTCATGTTACTTGGCATATAGTCCTGTGTAGGCTGCATTGGGGTGGATTATGTTTGGACATGGAGTGTAGGTAGCTCACGACTTGGGTTTGAGAGTGTTGGCCTCATACCTCTCAACCTCTTAAAGCAAGAAATCTGGACAAAGCCATAAATAAAAGTGGGAAAAAGGCCCAAAAATAGGGACAATTTTTAAATATTGCTCTTACAAAATTAGAAAGTTGATAGAATAACAGATTTTGCATTAGCATGAATTTTATGAAGGACATGCGGTCTTTAACTTAAATATCTGCCATTATTTTCTAACTTCAGTCTGTAATGTTTTACCACTAATTTGCCAGAAGACCACAGTTTTATGAAAAACAGACAAAAAAATATGAGGCCAAAATCTGGACATTCTGTGAAAATCTGTACAGTTGGCCTGTACATATAGTATTTTATGGAAGTACAGTGTACGGTTATGAGTACATATTACCATTCCAGAACTACTGTACAGGATGGGTTGCACACTGTAGGTAGTCTGTTTTGACAAGGAGTCCTTAGTAACTTACTCACATGGTGTAATATTTCTCCATGCACCACCATGCATGCCCAAGGTAAAGCATGGGCAAGAAGATTCTCTCATGCAGAAAATGAAGTCTAGATACAGGCCATCTGTTTCCATGGTTAACAGCTGTTCAGGTAAGAGAATGCCATCTGCCCTATTGTGAATATACTTGACAGGATGTTGTGGTAGATATTAATGCTTTTGGTGGCCAGAACTGCACTAATGTGCAGGTCAGAAATTGGGCCATCAGAAGTAAAAAAAATCATGGAGTTCTCCTTGCATGAGAAGATAGGGTAACGAGAAAAGAGCCATTGGTCAAACCACCATTGAAGGAGATTTAGAAGTTTCTGGCATCTCTACATGGTAGCCAGGACTCATTATGTTCTCATGATGCTGAGTTAGACATCATACAGAAGCTGCAGCAATCCTCAGTGTATCCTCCGGCAATGGTCCAGGTGCACTTTGCTCTCCCTCTAGTAAGACACAAATCATTTTGCTTGAGCCATTCTTTGCTGTTCATGACACTGAAGTCCTGTTTTTTTGGTGCTTCAGGTACAGTATGGATGACAGCCACAATGCAGCTGGCAGAACATAAGGTTATATTGGTTTACTATAAAAACCTGGAAACTGCATCAGTCAAAAGGCAGTTTTCAAGTCAGCAGAATGTCGTACCAAAATATATTGACTACACTGCAGCAAATGACTAGTGTAGTTCAAGTATCTGGGTTCAACATTGTGTAGACCGATTATGATTCAGAGAGGAACAAGAAATTAGCCCATTTCCTCACTGTAGTGCGATCTTGGAGTTGATGTATTTAATGTGCAGGGTGTGTGATTGTGCAGGGTGTGTAGCCCCCCTGCAAAATAGTATAATTAACGTACCATTGACGGTAGAGTATAATGGCACATTAATGTGCATAGCATGCGTAACGTCACCTCCTGCTATGTCAAATACATCGAACCACTGATGTTGATGTATTCAGTTTCAGCCTCTATGGACTTTCACTGTTACATAATCAGGATTTCAGGTCGACCATTTGACTGGTTGACTAATGCAGTTTCCAAGTTTTAATAGTAAACTGATTATATTACTTATTATTCATACGTTCCTAAGAGATTATTAGGCTAACAGTATTTTAAAGTGATTTTATAATTTCACTGTATTAACTGCTGGGTTTCTGCACTTTTGTATTTATTTCAAAGTGTTTGCTGGTATTTCACTGAACTAATATTGAGTTCCTGTGCTTTTGGCCTTTTTGAGTGATTTTGAAGATAGAAAAGTTAGGTCTATGCTTTAGTGGGAGCAATGAGTATTGTCTCTGCCTGTGTAAAGCGTCTATACTTTTACAAAGCTTGGCTCTTTTACATAGAGTTTAACAGTGCTTGGCAACCACATCATTGAGATTTGAGCATACCTGCTTCAAGCAGCTCCATCAGAGGTACATAAGTACTTCACATTGCTAAATTGTGATTTTTCTTGTTATTTCAAAGTGCTGCTCCTTTTTTGCCATTACGTTTTGGTAGTCAAAGCTAATGATAAAGGCTTTGGTTGACCAAGTTTATGGATGAATAAAAGTTTGGTGCAATGATAGAATCCTCAAAGGACACTGATATCTGCCAAGAGGGATTGTTACAAAATAATAATTGGTACCAGAGCCATATTCTAAAACTGAATGCCATAAAAATGTATAATACTCTTCTTTGAAAAGTTAGTTAGTCTGAAAAATTATTGCATAAATAATACAACCCTAACTGTGGATCAAATGGCTAAAGACTTACTAAAATGTTAATAGTGACTTGCCTGAGCTAAGACCTACACAAAACAAAAAAATGTTGGTACAGACACATGCAGTCAGGACAGTGTGACACCCCCAATTCACCAAGGGATTTTTTTCATTGATGACTTAACCTTTGGTATCCGATTGGCATGGTGCATTTGCGAGTATGCTAAAAGAATAGAACTGCAGATTTTATTCTCAGCAATCCACTTTCTGTAAGTAGTAATACAAAAATACCTATTTTTTAAGACTTCATTAAGTAAGCCTCTGGTCACCTGAGTACATCATACTGACATGAAACATATAAAGTACAGTTTCATTGATGTCAGTACATCTAAGTATAGAGGGAATGCTGTACGTATTGCATTTTGTCAACTCTGTATTGAGATAGAGACAAAAAAACTCCCTCATCAGTCTCAGCAAGCAATTTAAGGAACTAATCAAGTCCACCAATTCCAGCTTTGAGGCAAAAATAGCCTCCAAGGCTACGAGTAACTATAAGGCATTCTTCAGCTATATAAGCAACCTTAAAGTGAACACCCAAAAATTCCTGAGCTAATAATAAATGGAACTTCCTATAACAAACTGGATGATATAGCAAATTTGTTGGTTGGTAAACTCAGCTCCAGTTTCATCCCCTATCATCTGCAGTCCACCCCCTCACAGGAAATACTCTCTACCATTTCTCCCCTTGCTATGACTAGTGAACAGGTCCTCACTGCACTCTCCAGAGTTAAAACATTGCATCAGTATATACTAATAATATCCCAGTATGCCTATTAAACATCTTGAAATATGACCCTTCAAGCCCACTAGAATCTCTAAAGGACCACAGCTTCCAGACAGGCTTCATCATCAGGGAATGAGGGACTGCAAGGTCATCCCTCTACACAAAGACAGACCATCAACAGATCGAGGGAACAACAGTCCCATTGGTCTTATATGAAAGGCCATGGCAATATTTACTGTGGACCTGATAAACAAAGGCAAAGGAAATCTTCAAACACTGGACCCATCACAGTTTGAATTACTCAAGGGCAGTTCCTGCTTACTAAACTTGGTGGACGTCTTCAAGAAGGTCACTAGAGCCAGGGATGAGGGCAAAATGGTGCATAATACCTACCTTGACCTAGCAAAAGCATTTGACATAATATCTCACTCAGGTATTACAGAAAAACTCACAAATTTAAGCATAAATTCCTATGTCATCCAATGGATACCAAAATGGCTCACAGATAGAATCCACTTCACCCAAGAGGCTTATTATTAGTGGTGTCCCCCAGGGCTTGGCACTGGGACCTTTCCTGTTTGGAATCTATTTCTCTGAATTCAGGGCAAAGGTAGAGGACCTTTGGCTGCCAAAATTTGTTGATGACTGCAAGTTGGGTGCAGAACCATGGCCAAAAACTCAAAGCACAAAATGCATAGCTATACTCAACAATGGCTATGCCCCTGTAATACTCCTAGCTAGTTTCTCATGCCTTCGATCAAATGTTTTCTATTCTGCTATCTTCTTGCCTTACTTCTACCAAATGAAAATACCACAAGGATTTTTAGTTATATTGCTAATGAGGTTCATATTACTGTGTGGAGTAAGGCTTAGGAAATGTAATGTTTTCTGTTTTACATTCCCCTTTTTGTAAATTGTGATTACTGGCAACTGTCAAACATTTTGTATATTGTATGAAAATATTTTAAAAATTGTTATGGAGCTTTTCTCCCAGGGTCTCCACTGAAATGGGCTACTTGTCCAGCTGGACTCAACCTGCTTAACAAATGTAAAATAAATAAATACACCTTTAGGAAAACAATCAACCCTGCAAATTACAACATTGATAACACTTCAGAACTTAGGTTGACAGTAACCTGAACTTTGATTTCCAGGTGTCTTGTAAGTAAGGGCATGGCATATAAATCTAAGGAGATCATAGTCCCATTATAGTCAACCCTCATTAAACCAATAATTGAGTATAATGCAGCCTTTAGCTTGTACAAGAGCAGGCATTTTCAACAGCTGGAGTGGCCACAGATGTTTTCCACTAAAGGAATACATAGTGTAAATAATATGTCCCATGTGTATTGCCTCAAAACTCTGTCTATGTACATGGCCTCATACAGATTACTCAGTGGGTGATCTATGCCTAACCTACACGGCATTCTCTGATTCAGCCCTGATGGATCTGCTACCCATTTGCAAAACAAGCAGCACTAGAATTACCCAGTCTAAGGATTTAAACCTCATCTGTGACACAAGCAAAATATGTTGGAGGGACAAGCATGTGCCTCAAATATTACCACTTCTCTGGAACAGATTCCCCATTCATGTAAATCAGAGCTCTTCCCTAAGCTTACTCAAATGCAATTTGGACCAATGGATGGGAAATTGTAAATTCACCACTGGCTTGCCACCTGTGGCCCTTAAGGAAAGGGGCACTTTGAGAGTCTATAAGGCACAGCCACATATCAAAGCCATTTTAGCTGTTGGGCATTGATAGTTGGGAAAATTGGGGCATGAATGGCTAGGCTTACAAATACTCTAGGGCTGTTAGCCTAGTAACCTCCTATGATCTTTTGATCCATCTTTCTGTAATCAGTTGAGTCACAAAGTTGCTTAAAATACTGCTTCCCAGTGCATTTTTCTGCTAATATATCAGTTTTCTTTAAGAAATTTTATCACACATAGAAGAAAGTGATCTGTAATAAATATGAAACAACTCCTTCGTCCACTTTACCTGTTGCACTCCAAAGCTTTTGCCACCTCAAAAAAATTATGACCAGATTTTCAGTCATGACTTCATTTTCCACTGTGATTTTGAAATTAATTTTTAGAACAAATAACAAAATGGTTATGATCAATCAACCAATTGTAATGTTCTAAAATTATTGAAATCAAAAACATATTGCTTTTAATGCATAACTGAAGATTTTGGGAACTAAGAATGAATGATGTATTTACAATAGCCCTCAGATATTTGTTGTATTTTACAGTGATAAGGTCAATGAATCTTCTCTCAGTCATGTTAAAGCTATTATTCTGGAATTCAAAGTTGCCATTCATTGTAATTTTAATATTTTTGTACTTATTTATAATGGCATATGTTTATTTCTTTATTACTAAAAATGTGTTTACCAGGGTCGAGCACTGATCACAAGTGGCTGATTTCAAACTCATCCAGGGAATAAAATATATGTATGTGTACATGTCAGAATTATGTTTAGTGAGACACAGCAACACTATAATGCAAACACTCATCTGTAAAACACCATTATCAGTTAACAAAAATATTAAGTAATGTACATTATTTACAAAAAATCAAGACAAGTCTTATGTAGAAAATGAGGTGCCTCTGTGATAATTGTGGCTTCGTGATGTCTAAGTTGGAAAGATGGGATAGCAGAGTGGCATGAAGGAGGTTAAGCAGAGTCTGTTGTTAAAAGAAGAAGCTATATAAAGCAAAATACTATGTGAGTGAGAACTGTAGCTTGATGCTGTAGAATCTGCAATACAAATGACAGTAAAAGTGTTCCTAGTAAGAGAACGAGAGAGTTTTGTAGTTCAGATTAAGTGATAATGGCTGGAGGAGAGGCAATGGCATTTGCTGATGAGAGGAGATGTGACTTTAGTTGAGTCCTACTATGACAAAGGGAGATACTGCCAGCACAGCTGTCTGTAATTTTGTAAATAATTATATGTCATTGGTGAATGTTGAAATGATTTATATAATATGCTTGTGTTAACAATGTATTTGAACTGTATGTCATGTGTATATTAGACTGCTGTGTACAGTTGTTTACATTGAGGAGATATTTTGTAGAATGCTTGTGCTTGAAATGTATCCACAGTGAAATTACCCTACTGGAAGAGAACAGAAATGTACATGCACTATTGTAATTGTTTAAATGTATATATTTTAAGAGTGGAAACTGGAATACAGGAGGTTAACTTCAGTAAATTAACTGAAATTAAATTACTTTATGTCTACACAACCTAGACAATAAAAGATGGCATCTTTCAGTTTTCAATGCCACTAGAGACACAGAGTCTGTGCTGAGAAGCTTTCTGTATTGTCTTCAGAATTAACTAATTACTACCTTTGAAAGCATGAAGGAATGTAATTGTTTTATGACTTCCAGCATCTACCAAAGATTTGAGGTCTGTGTATTTTCACAGGTAGATGCTAAATACTGCCAGCTCCAGCAGTGGGGGTTTCATCTGGGAACTAGAGCCAGATGACAAGACATGATGTCATTCAGCAAGATATCCCAGTTGTGATATTTGAGATATTAATTTGAGAAGTCTCTTAGTGTGATAGGGTATTCTGTATTCTGTCTTGGACCTGACAACAACAGGAACCATTCACCACACATTTGCCTTGGTCTAATTAACTTAACTAGGGCATAATAACTCTCTTAGATGCAATCAGGACTGAAATGAAGCTTAGTTTAGATATTTTTCTTTATTTATTTTTGTTAGATCAGAGTTTTTCATTGTGCAATAGTTATTAAGCATTAGACAGGCATACAGAATAAAACAGGCCTAGAAATAATATTTCATTTATGCATACATTTTAGAAAGCAGAAAAAAAGAATCTTTCACTGAATGTTGACCTTGCTGGCTAGGGAATGGCATTTTATTTATGCATACATTTTAGAAAGCAGAAACAAAGAATCTTCCACTAAATGTTGACCTTGCTGAAATAACAGTTTGTCAATGGAAGATTACAGAGAGTACTTGTTATGTTCTTTTCTCAAGGAAAGAATCAAGAGATAAGTTAAGCTTAAAATGAGACATAGCCTAAGAATCAAGGATTAGGGGGTGGATATAGTCAATAGAGGAAAATTACTGAAAAAGAGAATTTTATATGCTGTGTTCAGGATAGCAGGGCATATAAGGTTAGTAAGTTTGTTCGACCTATTACTTCAGAGAAGATGTCTAACACTTGAGCTTGAGTACAGAAATCAGGTCATCTAGAGACTATGTCAGTTTACATTGTTCAGGACAATCAGAATGATGTACAGCAACTTGAATTGTTTATCAGAACTGTTAATGAAAACAGTCAAAAACCAAATAAGACTTGAAAAGTAGCAATGTAAAACCTTAAACACCCAGCGATGAACCACAATCCAAAAAGCCACACTAGGACAATGAATTTTAGCGCTTTCATTCACTTTTTAATACTGTGAACTTCATCAGAAACATCACATATGACCCTACCCCTTCCTTTTATAATGAATTGCCTTTAACAAGAAATGACATCCTAAAATGCCAATTAATAATGATAATGCATAAAAGCTGTATAAAAATACATATATGTATAAAAATTGATAAAATTACTTCAGTTATACATTTCCAACTTATAAAGTTTATCTATATAAAAAACATTTTAAATGTATAACTTCATTTAAACCAGGTGCTATATCTGCACCCAGCAATAATTGCCAAAATGTTTTCTTGCATTCTAACACATTGTTTAAATCACCAGCAAATAAAGCCTTATCCACATTGTCTAATACAAAAAAATTCAAACTTTTTGAATTCTTGACATACAAGTGCATGCCTAGCTAACAAATTAGTCTTGTCTTTATAGCCAGATTGTGTTCATATATTCTGCATTTTAAACTTATCTTTGTTTTGCCAATAGAATAACTTTTACATGATGTACAGGTGGCTGTGTAAACTACATAATCACTATTACAATTATAGTAATTTTTAGCCCAAAAAGTTTCTTTTAAGTGGCCTATGGTGACAAAAGATGAATTACTTATGAACCTACATTGTTTACAATTTGTGCAACTATAAGTGCCCTTTTTATTAGTACATGTATAACTATTACTAGTGATCTTCTCCTTTACGGATTCTAACATGTGCTTAATGTTAATTATTTTTTTGTAAGTGAATCTTGGTGCCATTCCTAATGTGGCCACTAACTCCTTGTTTCCAAGAATTATTCTCTAGTTGTTCTCTATTATGTATTTGATGTGCCACATTTCACTAACTATTGGTATGGGAAATGCTATCTTATATTCATTTGCTTCTCTTGTAGAAGTACCTGTATTTTTGTAATTCACTGGACCAACCATCACATCCTTAGAATGCAAAATCGGTTTAGCTACCCCACTTTTTAATGCCATAACTTCACCTTCTATTCTTTTTAACCAATCTAGATCGTAACCTCTATTTGTAAAAAGTGACCTCAAAAATAAAACTTACTTTTGAAAAACTTGATTGTCAGAAGTTAATCTACTCAATCTTATAATTTGTCCTTTTATAACTCCTTTTTTCATATGTGGGGAATGCAAGCTATCTTTGTGTAAATACGGATTAGCAAAAAAAGGTTTTCTATAAATTTTACTTGTGAATTCATTTCTCTCATAGTCTATACCTAAATTTAAATCCAAAAAAATTATTGTTTCCCCAAATTCACTGATTTTAAATTGCAAAAATTCAATGGTTGAGTTTAGGTCCATGTCAAATTCTACAAATTCCTGATAGTTCCCTGTCCATAGGAAAAACAAATCATCTATGTATCTATAATAGATGTCTACCTTACTAAAGCTAGAATGTAACTTTAGAAATTTGGATTCCCAATTAGCCATGACTAAATTGGCAAAAGCGGGAGCTACCCTTGCCCCCATTGCTACTCCTGAAAGTTGCTTATACAACACTTTTTTAAAACTGAAAAAGTTGTTATCTAAAACCAAATCCATTAAACAACAGATGGTGTTGATTTTTTCACCTGGAAAATCTGTATTTCTAGTCAAGTACTCTCTAAGGTACTCGATACCTCTTTCTTGATCTATTGAAGTGTATAGATTTTTTACATCCAAGGTTCCAAAATAAATTGGTTTATTTGTAATAACATACTCTCACAAAATATCTAGCAAATGCCAGGAATCTCTAAGGTAATGTTTAGATTTTTGAACTACCAGATTCAGTACACAATCCAACCATATAGATATATTTTCAGTTTTGGATTGTTTAGCTGAGATGATAGGCCTAAATGGAGGATTTTTTCATTATTTTGAATTTTAGGAATACCAAAGAATGATGCCATTTTAGGTTGTTCAATTGATAGAAAATTGTAACTATTGTTGTCTATCTCTCCCTGACAAAACATATCAAAAAGTGTGACATCCAATTTTTTGTAACTTTGATTTATTTGCTCATAATTTACCCTTCTGTATACATCTACTTCCTTTAACATCGACTCTATTGAATTTTCATAATCTTTTGTATTCATAATGACTATTTTGCCACCTTTATCTGCCTTCACTGTTCTAATGTCAGGGTTTTTACTTAAAGTGTGTAAGGCTTGGTATTCTTCTGTAGACAGATTTTTTTCTTTGTTCCAATAATTTATCTTTCTAAATTCATTTTTCCATATGTTCTGAAACACCTGCAAAGTAGTTTGCAGGGGAGGATTGAATGTACTGGACTTACTGTGTGTAACTATGCTAGTTACAATATTATTTTGTAATACATCCTGCATAATGTAACTTAAATTTAACTTTCTTAAGTATAATCTGACATCAATAACAGTTTGCCCACATTCATCCCGCATGTGGGAATGACTGAAAATCCTTTTTTCAAAACATTTTCTGCTTCTAAAGGAAGGGGAATGTCTGTTAAATTAAGAATGTCAACATCATAGTTTTTAACCTTCCCTTGATTTGCCATCTTCTCCTGTTCTTCCCTTTCCCTTTGTTTTTAGTGGAATTGTACCACTTCATAGTCAGTTTGTTGGACGACTGTTCTTTGTAAAAAGGGGAATTGTCCTGTTCTGCTGAAGATGTAATGGCCTCAGCATAACTTGCCCTTATCTTCCTTTTTGTTTCCTCTTGGTCCTTAGAAGGACCAACAATGTGTGTAATAGAAGCAGTATCTTTGTCCCTTGTTGTTCCGGGCAGATTTTCACTTGGAACCATCCTTTCTGTATTATTCAAATCCTTGTCAGTCTTATTTGTTGGTACAACAGTGTTCTCAGTTGTGGCCACTGCCACTTTGTCTCTGGACCCCTCATACACAATATAAGCCTGGTTGGTATTGTAAGCATAAATGTCCCTCCTTAACTTAGATTGTTTCCTTAAAATGATGGTAGCCCTGTGTCGGTCAGCCTTTGCTTCAACACCATTATTCAGTTCAATGAAATTCTTGAAACAACCAAAGTTCTTAATACATTCATCCATAGTTTTTATGTTATCTTTGATCTTTATAATCTCTTTCTCATAGTGCTCCACAAGTACACGCATCATGTTTAGCCTGGTTTCGTTATACAGATTTATCAAAGTACTGCATAAATCATCTCCAGGCGTAACACAATTAGGAAATTTTTGCTGTTTTTAAACCTTGTGGTACCACTTTACGTGAAATACACTCTTTTAAGTATTGTATTTCAAGATTTAAAGTCACATGTTTGAAAACCAACTTTTCCATATCATAAATGCTTTTTTTACACAAAACAGCGTCATTAGATTGTTTACTCACATTATCGTTTACAGCTATTTCGGCCATTCTTGTGAAGGGATTCTCATTTTCTTTACAAATGTAATTCCAAACGTTACCCTCTGTAAAACACTCTCATTTGTTTTTGCCACCATGTTGGTTCGTAGAGTCACCTGCATTCTTGTTGTTTGCGTTGTGATGTGAAACATCATCATCTTCTCTATTACCAGTGACCACATTAAGTTCTTTTGGCTGTTGGTTTACTAGAACCTGCAAACAGTCTTTCACTATCTTCGTGATAGTGTTTAATAGCTTTTCTTTGAAATTAGATGTTTGTGAAACACTGTTACCACTCTCTGCGACCGGGTAGGCAGATTAATTGAGTAATACGTCTTGAGACAAAATTTCCGAGGCCATTGGATGGTGTTCAAAACCGAGAACACAGATAAAAACCAAATAAAACTTGAAAAGTACCAATGTAAAACCTTAAACACCAGTTTTGAACACCATCCGATGGCCTCGGAAATTTTGTCTCAAGACGTATTACTCAATTAATCTACCTACCTTGTCACAGAAAGTGGTAACAGTGTTTCACAAACATCTAATTTCAAAGAAGAGCTATTAGACACTATCACAAAGATAGTGAAAGACTGTTTACAGGTTCAAGTAAACCAACAGCCAAAAGAACTTAATGTGGTCACTGGTAATAGAGAAGATGATGTTTCACGTCACGATGCAAACAAGAATGCAGGTGACTCTACGAACCAACATGGTGGCGAAAACAAACAAGAGTGTTTTACAGAGGGCAACATTTGGAATTACATTTGTAAAGAAAACGAGAATCCAATTCACAAGAATGGCTGAAATAGCTGTAAATGATAATGTGAGTAAACAATCTAATGACACTGTTTTGTGTAAAAAAAAACATTTATGATATGGAAAAGTTGGTTTTCAAACATGTGACTTTAAGTCTAGAAATACAATACTTAAAAGAGTGTATTTCATGTAAAGTGGTACCACAAGGTATAAGAACAGCAAAATTTCCTAACTGTGTTACACCTGGAGATGATTTATGCAGTACTTTGATAAATCTGTATAATGAAACCAGGCTAAACATGATGCGTGTACTTGTGGAGCACTATGAGAAAGAGATTATAAAGATCAAAGATAACATAAAACTATGGATGAACGTATTAAGAACTTTGGTTGTTTCAAGAATTTCATTGAATTGTATAATGGTGTTGAAGCGAAGGCTGATCGACACAGGGCTACCATCATTTTAAGGAAACAATCTAAGTTAAGGAGGGACATTTATGCTTACAATACCAATCAGGCTTATATTGTGTATGAGGGGTCCGGAGACAAAGTGGCAGTGGCCACAACCGAGAACACTGTTGTACCAACAAGCAAGACTGACAAGGATTTGAATAATACAGAAAGGATGGCTCCAAGTAAAAATCTGTCTGGAACAGCAAGGGACAAAGATACTGCTTCTATTACACACATTGTTGGTCCTTCTAAGGACTGAAAGAAAACAAACAGGGAGATAAGGGCAAGTTATGCTGAGGCCGTTACATCTTCAGCAGAACATGACAATGCCCCTTTTCACAAAGAACAGTCGTCCAACAAACAGACTACAAAGTGGTACAATTCCACTCAAAACAAAGGGAAAGGGAAGAACAGGAGAAGATGGTGAATCAAGGGAAGGATAAAAACTATGATGTTGACATTCTTAACTTAACAGACATTCCCCTTCCTTTAGAAGCAGAAAATGTTTTGAAAAAAGGATTTTCAGTCATTCCCACATGTGGGATGAATGTGGGCAAGCTGTTAATTGACTTCAGATTATACTTAAGAAAGTTACATTTAAGTAACATTATGCAGGATGTATTACAACATAATACTGTAACTAGCATAAATACACCCAGTAAGCCCAGTACATTCAATCATCCCCTGCAAACTACTTTTCAGGTGTTTTAGAACATATGTGAAAATGAATTTGGAAAGATAAACTATTGGAACAAAGAAAAAAATCTGTCTACAGAAGAATACCAAGCTTTACACACTTTAAGTAAAAACCCTGACATTAGAACAATGAAGGCAGATAAAGGTGGCAAAATAGTCATTATGAATACAAAAGATTATGAAATTTCAATAGAGTCAATGTTAAAGGAAGTAGATGTATATAGAAGGGTAAATTATGAGCAAATAAATCAAAGTTACAAAAAATTGGATGTCACACTTTTTGATATGTTTTGTCAGGGAGAGATAGACAACAATAGTTACAATTTTCTGTCAGCTGAACAACCTAAAACGGCATCATTCTTTGGTATTCCTAAAATTCAAAATAATGAAAAAAATCCACCATTTAGGCCTATCATCTCAGCTAAACAATCCAAAACTGAAAATATATCTATATGGTTGGATTGTGTACTCAATCCGGTAGTTCAAAAATCTAAACATTACCTTAGAGATTCCTGGTATTTGCTAGAGATTTTGAGAGAGCATGTTATTACAAATAAACCAATTTATTTTGGAACCTTGGATGTAAAAAATCTATACACTTCAATAGATCAAGAAAGAGGTATCGAGTACCTTAGAGACTACTCGACTAGAAATACAGATTCTCCTGTTGAAAAAATCAACACCATCTGTTATTTAATGGATTTGGTTTTAGATAACAACTTTTTCAGTTTTAAAAAATTGTTGTATAAGCAACTTTCAAGAGTAGCAATAGGGTCAAGGGTAGCTCCCGCTTTTGCCAATTTAGTCATGGCTAATTGGGAATCCAAATTTCTAAAGTTACATTCTAGCTTTAGTAAGGTAGACATCTATTACAGATACATAGATTATTTGTTTTTCCTATGGACAGGGAACTATCAGGAGTTTGTAGAATTTGTCATGGACCTAAACTCAACCACTGTTTTTTTGCCATTTAAAATCAGTGGATTTGGAGAAACAATTAATTGTTTGGATTTAAATTTAGGTATAGACTATGAGAGGAAAGAATTCACAAGTAAAATTTATAGAAACCTTTTTTTGCTAATCAGTATTTACACAAAGATAGCTTGCATCCCCCACATATGAAAAAAGAGTTATAAAAGGAAAAATTATAAGATTGAGTAGATTAACTTCTGACAATGAAGTTTTTCAAAAGGAAGTTTTATTTTTGAGGTCACTTTTTACAAATAGAGGTTACGATCGAGATTGGTTAAAAAGAATAGAAGGTGAAGTTATGGCATTAAGAAGTGGGGTAACTAAACCAATTTTGCATTCTAAGGATGTGATGGTTGGTCCAGTGAATTACAAAAATACAGGTAATTCTACAAGAGAAGTAAATGAATATAAGATAGCATTTCCCATGCCAATAGTTAGTGAAATGTGGCACATCAAATACATAATAGAGAACAACTGGAGAATAATTTTTGGAAACAAGGAGTTTGTGGCCACATTAGGAATGGCACCAAGATTCACTTACAAAAAAATAATTAACATTAAGTACATGTTAGAATCCATAATGGAGAAGATCAATAGTAATAGTCGGACATGTACTAATAAAAAGGGCACTTACAGTTGCACAAATTGTAAACAATGTAGGTTCATAAGTAATTCATCTTTTGTCACCATAGGTCACTTAAAATAAACTTTTTGGGTTAAAAATTACTATAATTGTAATAGTAATTATGTTGCTTACACAGCCACCTGTACATCATGCAAAAGTTATTATATTGGCAAAACAAAGAGAAGTTTAAAATGCAGAATATATGGACACAATCTGACTATAAAGAAAAAAGATAAGACTAATTTGTTAGCTAGGCATGCACTTATATGTCAAGAATTCAAAAAGTTTGAATTTTTTGTATTAGACAATGTGGATAAGGCTTTATTTGCTTGTGATTTAAACAATGTGTTAGAATGCAAGGAACCATTTTGGCAATTATTGCTGGGTGCAGATATAGCACCTGGTGAAAAATTATATGGAGCTGCTTACTGCTTGGTGTGATGGATTTGAAGGGTTCTTAAGACACTCAGTCTAGCTGGCTGGATTCTGCTAAAATTCAAAGTCTGGTTATATTTGCATTCACAGTCTGTTGCATAAAGAAACTTGCAGAATATACACTGATGAGAGAATATACTTTGCAGCATCAACTTTAGAGAGCAGTAACAAATAACTTTTTATAATAAACCAAACGGACCGACGTTGCAGCTTAAAGTACTGTTCCAACTTTACTTCTCATATAGTACAGATGATGTGAGAGATATAACATTTACCTCAGGACAAATGAGTCCCTACCATACCTCTAACATAACTGGATTTATACAGCTCTTTATATACACTTTTAGTCATGCATAAACATATACATTTCCTCTTGATATTCTATTTTGGAGAATTGCTCATCCTGTAGAAACAATACTAAGCTTCATTGTTTAAGAATGTCTTGTAAGAGACCAGCTTTTTTGACAGTGTGAACATCCTGTATTCTATTTGGATCTTTGTATAAGAACATCTGTTCTTTTGCCAATGCTGATAACAGTGTCCTGTTGTCCATGCAGAAAAACATGTTTTTGAGGAAACACATTGTAAAAGACCAGCTTTTCTGACAGTGTGAACATCCTGTATTCTATTTGGATCTTTGTATAAGAACATCCGTTCTTGTGCCAATGCTGATAAACATGTCCTGTTTTCCATGCAGAAAAACATATTTTTGAGGAAACACATTGTCACAATGTCATTGTACATTCTTTAAAAGCAGATTTTGCATTTTTGCTCTTGCATACATCCTGTTTTTAAGTCTGTAAGGGAAAAATGTCAATTCAGCAGATTCCTTTTCCAAGCCATGGTAATTTAGTATGGATGCTGATTACATATTACTAAACTCTATTTCTACATTTAAGCAAGCTTTATCTTATACCTTATTTATGTTGCATAATTGTAGCAAAGTTACTTTCAACCTTAATATATTGTTGAGCACACTCTAACAATTCCCTCTTTTTTTATTTTAAACTAGAGAAATAAATTCAGCATTGTTTGGTAATACGTTTTCATTATGACAATTAACAACAGTAACTTGACTAGCTTTTGCTAAGCAGACTTTAATACATGTAAATAATATGCAACCAAGCATTACAATAACAATAAAAGAAATTAAAAATACAGTTATTTTTTCTGTCCATCCTGTAAATAGATTATTAAACCATTCACTCCAGTCATCATTCCAGTTTTTTCTAGTATGTTGAGACACTTGTGCAATCACTTCTAAATGTGCTTTTACAGATTCTGTTTTGTCTGGAATAAATGTACAACATTGTTGTCCTATTAAAGCACATGTACCCCCTTGCAGTGCTAATAGGTAATCTAATGCCATTCGATTTTGCAAAACCATAGTTCGTATTACTGTCAGTTCGACAGTAATGTCAAGGACTGCATTAAAAGTGGCATTTGCCAATACCTCAACTAGTTTAGATAGTTTTTTCAGTTCTCAGATGGCTTTTGCAGCCCCGTACCAAGGGAAAATACCTGCTCCAGAGATTACATCATCTCCTAAATCCATATCTTTTAATTTAATATAATCAAGATTTTGACGATATATACGTGATGTATCTAAGGTGTCTACTGGATTTTCTGGACTTTCAATTACATGTAATATATCCCTTTTCTTTTTTGTATTTCTAATGTTTCCTTTTGGTAACTCTTTTACATGATGCATTGCTGGTACCACTAATCCTATATAACAGGTGCCATCCCATCCCTTTGGTAACCATTTATAAGCATATTTACCACAGATGTAATATAACCCATCTGATAGAGCAACACTGCTATTTACCAGACTGCCATTTACTTGCCCCATAGTAGGAGTTTCATCATGTACAACTGTAAAGTTTTTATCTGTTTTACTTCTCCAACATGTAATATTAGTTTTACACTCATTTTTATCATTTTGTGAAAAATGAAATACTGCTGTGTCACTTAATATTAACTAACCCTTAATTGGTATTAAAATAGGAAAACCATGAGAAAATACTCCACGTACTGGTATGTGGTTGTGAAAATTTATCATTTCAATTGTTTAAATACCATTGCTATTACCCACTGGAACAGTTCCATTTTGTTGAAAACATGTGATCCCCTGCACTATAGCAGATAACTATACTCTTGCTTTACGTAATTGTAAATTTATAACTTGATCTCCTGTTTCATTTATTAATACTCTCCAACTACTAAGAGAATTTAGTGGAATAGGTATTAGTGGCATTGCCCCTGTTATTTTTGGTATTGAACTACATACCCAACAATTAGAAACATTCATGCTTTTTGCATACCAACATTGTCTTTCTAAAAAAGTGTTAAAAGATGGTGACCAGTCTTGTTCATTTTTCCACATTTCTTTACTCTCTCTCTTATGTAACTTTACAGTTTGATTAACAGGTTGTAAGTATAATTTAATACTAAACAATACAATAATAGTTAGTATGATAGCTATTATCAATTTAAAAAAACATCCTTTAAATAGAAATTCCATTGTTGAATCATTTTGCCTTTGGTCATCTGAAACTGGATTTCCAAAAGGATGCACTTTAAACCATGTCAATTTCATTATAGTTTTCTCTGTTGGAAACCTACAAAAGAATACATTTAATCAGATTTACATTGCTCACTATTTTTTATCATTCTTAGTTGATCTTTATGTACCAACATTGTTCTGTTTTTCTTTTTTCCTTTGATTTTGTACACTAATGGTCCAATTTGTTCCATTACTTCAAAAGGGCCTTGCCAATTGCTAGCCCATGGTCCTTCCATTTGGAATGTTTTTACCAATACTTTGGTTCCACAGGGAAGGTTTTCTTCAGCTGGTAATATTGGCACCTTTTTCCATAGATGGAACGCTTGCTTCCTTGCATTATAGTCACATATACTAGTAAGTTGTTTTAGCCATTCCTGATGTTTGCTAATTTCTAGCATGGGCCTACCATTAGGTAAATCTAGATCAAATGATAATTGTATGGGCATTTTGCAGCCTGTCATTATTTTATATAGGGAAATACCTGTTTTGCTGTTTGGTGTTGCTCGAATACCCATTAAAATACCAGGCAGATTATGTACCCATGTATTGCCCTTTTCCAAGCATGCCTTTTTTAGACGTTCTTTTAATGTCCGATTCATACGTTCTACAATGCCATTAGATTGTGGATGGTATGGTACATGAAACCTTTGCTGTATGCCTAACAAATTACACATTTGTTTAATGAGATCACTAACAAACTGTGGGCCATTGTCTGACTCCATGACCCGTGGCCATCCCCAATGACAGAATATATTTTTCCATAAGGCTTCTGCTGTTGCCTTTGCTGTCATGGTTTTGGTAGGAATTGCTTCTACCCATTTTGAAAAGACGTCCACTACTACTAGTAGATATCTGTAACCTCCCTTTGTTGTTGGTAATGGACCTGCATAATCTATTTGAACTGCATACCATGGCCCATCCGCTCGCTGTACTCGATGTAACTGAGGCCTTTTGCTTTTAGCATTTACCTGCAGACAGATTAAACATTCTTCTATAATCAGTTTGCAGACCTTTTTTAAATTTGGGTTCCAATACTTTTCTTTTACAACTGCCCATAACTTATCAGTTCCTATATGGCCCAGTATTTGGTGATTTAACTTGACCAACTGGCGTGCCAACTGAAATGGTACATATGGCAACTGTAACCCTTTGGAGGTCGTGTATGCATAGTACTCCTTTGGTGGTATACCTGCCAATCTGCACTGATCGGTTTCTTCTTTTAAGCCCTGTTGTTTTTGTATATTTACAAGGTCTTTCTCTATTGACTCTTTATCTAGCTCTTTTAAGACATTAACTTCTACATTGGCATAGTCATATTCTGGAAGTTCTTTTCCATTTTGTGCTGCTTGTTTGGCCAAAGTATCAGCTAACACATTTAATCTGTAAGTTTCACTGGTTGGCTTTTGATGTGCTTTTACTTTTAAGATGCTATACTGTCCTTGTTGTTTTGATATTGTTATAACTTTATATATGTCTTTTAATACTTCAGCATGCCGTAATGGTTTACCTACACTATCCACAAATCCTCGTCTTACCCAGGTTTCCATATGTAGTCTTAAAGAATTTATTACATAAGCACTGTCTGAAAAAATGTTAATAGGATTGTAATACTTTAGCACATACAGTACTGCCTCCAGTTCAGCTCTTTGAGCTGACATATGCTCTAGTAACTTGATTAGTTCAGGAGAACCCAGTTGTGGATTCTCTGGAACTATGGCGAATCCTGTCCAGTATCTGCCTTGGTCCCAATATCGTGCTCCATCCACAAAGAAGGATGGCTTAAAGTGATCAAAATCAGATTCTAAAAATTGCACCTCAGGTGACATTTTCTTTTCTAAACAGTTATGCTGTTTTCCTTCATATCCCATATGGTTTGACAAATGGTATTTATCCCCTGTCTGTATAGTAACAGTTTTCATTCCAAAAAGTGCCATCCATTTTGCAAAGACTGCCTGACTAATACCATCTGTTATTTTATTCATTTCAAACTGTCTATCAAAGCTTTTACAGCTTGATGTGGTGTTTGTACTATAATGCTGGAAAATACGGTCAAATATTCAGTTTGTTTAATACCCCAGTAAATGGCTAATAACTGCTGTATACATGGATGGTAGCCCAATTCCACTTGAGTCATCTTCCTACTAAAGAAAGTGACTGGGCGTAATGTTTTTTCCATTCTGTTGTCACTACCATGTGGCCATTCCTGTAGTAGTACCACAGACAGTGTTTCTTTTCCTGCTGCTGCTTGCAACACAAATGGTAATCTTGGAGTGGGCGCTATTAGTTCTGTAGCTTGTGATAGTTTTATTTTTATCTGTGAAAATGCCTCCTCTTCATGAGATCCCCACTCTAAAAAGGTGGAGTTCTTTTGTTCATGTAACATTTTGTATAGAGGAGCAGCCACGGCTGCATAATCCTCTATAAATTCCCTATTGTAATTCATGATTCCCATGAATTTATGTAAGTCTGCTATAGTCAGTGGCTTTTCCATTTGTAAAATGCCTTGTACACATACAGGGCAAGGAGATCTTCCTGTTGGTTTTATAATAGTACCTAGAAACTTAACTTTTTGTGTCATAAACTGAATTTTTTCACTTTTAACCTTAAACCCTGCTTGCTGTAGAGTATGAAAAACTCTCTTAAGAAGCCGTACATGCTCCTCTACTGTTTCTGACTGAATTAAAATATTGTCAATGTAATGTATTACTGAATCATCCTTTTCCAAATGTTGTAGAATGGATTCTACTGTCTGAGGAAAAATAACTGGACTGTTTTGAAACCCTTGTGGTAACCTTGTCATAACATATTGCTGGTTTTTAAATGTAAAGGCAAATCTTGGCCAATCTTTTTTCCTGAGTGGCACTGCAAAAAAGCCATTTGCTAAATCTATTACTGTAAACCACTTACTTTGTGGCTTAATATGTGCAGCCAACTCTGGGACTCCTGGAATCAAGTGTGCTCTAGGAGTGGTATATTGATTAACCATCCGTAAATCAATAACAAGACGATAACTACCATCTTTTTTCTTAACTGTCCAGATTGGTGAATTTGTAGGACTGTTGCCTTTTTGTATAATCCCTTCTCTTTCCCATTCTGCAATACATTTTTCCATATGTTCTTCTGCTTCCCTAGGAATAGGATATTGTTTTTGAAAAGGTGGTATATAGTCCTGATCACTTCCTATTCCTACTGGGCTTTCTAGTTTCCCACAATCTTGGACCATACATTTGGGAATTGCTGTTGTAAATGCTTCCATACATCCTCACTGTCTGTATTTATATAGCCTGTAGGTTTTTCAGGTTTGTCAGGTAGAGAGATTGCATAGCAACCTGTATTTTGCTCTTCTTCTCTTTGTTGTTTGTCTCCCATCCACAGAATTTCATTAGGTAAATCAATTACTATGCCTAAAGGTCCTAGAATGTCCATACCAATAATGGTATTTGTGCAAGATGGATGCATTAAAAATGCACCCTTCCATATCTGTCCCTCTTGACTAAACTTTATGTCCACATTTTGGCTACTCACTGCATAGCATCCTGTGTCATTAAATGCTGAAATGCAAACCTTTTTTATAGGATTTGCTGGTAACTGTCTGTTTGTGACAGATACTGCTGCTCCTGTGTCTATTAAGACATTTTTCCACAGTGACCCCTCTACCCAAATATCAATCAGTGGTCGTCCATCTCGACCCTTTTTAAAGGTAGTCAGGAAAGATACCAGAGTAGGGGGGGCACATCCCTATTGTAAGGAAATCCACTCATCCTCTCCTTTATTATCAAATACAATATGACACACCTCATGTTTTTGTTTGTCATCTTCTTCTGTGTCTGAATGATCTACATATTTAGGTTTTTCAATCTCTTTTTTTAACTGTTGCCTAGCTATTCCTTCTGCCTGTTCTATCAAATGTTTCAGATTTACAGGTGAAACTGTTTGAAAATCTACCGGGCATACTTTCCCTTTTCCTGTATATTGATGGCTCTTATAATATTGTAAGGTTTTTGTACATAATCCTGCTTTTCTGACTTTTCTTGTAAATTTGTTTGCTCTCTTTTTGGAAACACTCCCTGTTCTTCCTTCTTTTGCGCCAGGCTTTGTAATGATCACAATTTTGCTTAACGTGTCCTATTTTTTTACAAAAGAAGCATGTTGGTGCCTTTTGCTCATTACCTGTGCTTGATCCTGGTACTACAAGCATAGAGGCAGGAGCTGGTGGTGCTGACATAGCTCTTTCTGCTGGTGGTTGGTCACACCATCTTTGCCTTCCCCTGTTTTTTACTTCACCAATTACTTCAAATGGCTCACTATTATCTTCAAATGCAAAGATATGGTGTGAGTATAAAGTCCCATCATCGGCCATAGTCCGTCCCCTCATTAGTTTTTGTACCAAATCAGTGAGGGTATCAGAATTTTCTTCGTAGATACATTTTATATCCCCTGAAACCCCTTTGATTTGTTCTAAGAAGCAAAGTATTAACTGTTTTTGTATGTCTCTTTTTCCCATGTCTCTGTCTGTTTTTTTATATATGATTTGAAATGCAAGTCTAAAATGATCACTTTGTTCCATTAATTTATCTGTGATAGTAATTTTAAAATTATCTAATAATTTGGCTGTGAGAGGCTGCCCTTATGTAAATGCCATTAAAATGGCTGTCATACGTCCTACTTTAGTGTTCAACTGATAATCATCTTGTTTTAATTGTATGAAAGTTTTAAAACATTTGGGAATGAAAATCCAGAAACATCTAAGTAATGCATCTGTCCATATATCAGATCCTGCTGTATATGCCACCCATTCTTCAAATGTAAACATGTTATAACATATGCCTTTTTTATCATTCCACTGTGGTAAACTCTGTAATAATCTAGACTGTGTATATAAATCTGTAGTGGTTCCCTGTCCCTGTTCTATAATTTGGACTGGTTTTGTGTTTTTTAACTCTTCCTTAAGCTGGGATATCAAAATAGTATTTTGGAGGTTAGTCTCTGTTAATTCATCTAATTCTTCTTCCTTTTCCTTAAGACACTGTTTAAGGTCTGTCATTTCTACCTGTAAGTGTTTAAGGGATGTATGATACCTGTTATTGGATTCCTCTGTTGACTGCAGAGCTCCTATGCACTTTTGACAGAGATCTTGGATGTCAGTTTTGAACATTTTAAACTCATTTTGTTTCTCTTTTAAAAACTTATTAAATTCTTCTGTCAATGTATCATAAGCTTTGTTTCTGTCCTCATCTGTATGCGTATCCGTGGCATCATTCCATGCTTGTACATAATTTTTAAAGGGAGTTACAAGATCTACAGGGGACTCTGTCAATAACAGATTTGATTGCTGTTGTAATTCAGAAATTAATGTACTGACAGGACATAACTGCTTTACATCTGGATATAATGAAAACTGTGTACCCTTAATTAATTCTTTATCATGAACAGATCTGTCTGCACAGTCTATTTTTTAGCAATATCATGCAATACTTGTTTATGGCATATTACAGAAAATGCAGTTTCCTTTGAATCACACAATAAACATTTACTATGATATACTTCATTTTTTTGTTGCAAATACCAATCAAATGTTACAATCCACTTACATAATGCTGCTATGTCAACTTGCCCTAACAAGGTTTTACACTTACTAATGTGTTGTGTATATCAACATTGCAATTTACTCTATATTTTATCTGGTTGTTCTGCTACATTAAGAGTAAAACTTGGCTTACATTTGCTAGAATTCTGCCTGATAGCATCCATACTAAAAAAATGTGACGTAGAAAAAATTCTTACCAGTGAGCAAGAAAACAGGTGATCAGGCTGTTGCTGCAGATGGCTGGAAATTTTTCAAAGTCACTCGAGAAGCTGGGAAAGCACAACAGGCAGCAGACTGCTGTGCTAGTGGATATCCACCTTTTCTTAGCAAAGTTATGACACTGTGACTGGAACTTCAGTCTCACTCTGGATGTAGACGTCTAAAAACTATACTACTGCAAGCTGCATAAAGTGGAATACTTCTGTTTAGGATTTACACATACATACAAATGTTAGTTACTGCAATTTAACTGAAGTGACCCTCTGCAGTGCTTACCATCAATCCTCCTGTGTTTGAATGCAGATTGTAGGTTCAAATGCAGGCTAGCTTGCCATTGAAAAATTATATGGAGCTGCTTACTGCTTGGTGTGATGGATTTGAAGTGTTCTTAAGACACTCAGTCTTGCTGGCTGGATTCTGCTAAAATTCAAAGTCTGGTTATATTTGCATTCACAGTCTGTTGCATATAGAAACTTGCATAATATACACTGATGAGGGAATATACTTTGCAGCATCAACTTTAGAGAGCAGTAACAAATAACTTTTTATAATAAACCAAATGGACCAACATTGCAGCTTAAAGTACTGTTCCAGCTTTACTTCTCATATAGTACAGATGATGTGAGAGATATAACATTTACCTCAGGACAAATGAGTCCCTACCATACCTCTAACATAACTGGATTTATACAGCTCTTTATATACACTTTTAGTCATGCATAAACATATACATTTCCTCTTGATATTTTATTTTGGAGAATTGCTCATCCTGTAGAAACAATACTAAGCTTCATTGTTTAAGAATGTCTTGTAAGAGACCAGCTTTTTTGACAGTGTGAACATACTGTATTCTATTTGGATCTTTGTATAAGAACATCTGTTCTTTTGCCAATGCTGATAACAGTGTCCTGTTGTCCATGCAGAAAAACATGTTTTTGAGGAAACACATTGTAAGAGACCAGCTTTTCTGACAGTGTGAACATCCTGTATTCTATTTGGATCTTTGTATAAGAACATCCGTTCTTGTGCCAATGCTGATAAACATGTCCTGTTTTCCATGCAGAAAAACATATTTTTGAGGAAACACATTGTCACAGTGTCATTGTCCATTCTTTAAAAGCAGATTTTGCATTTTTGCTCTTGCATACATCCTGTTTTTAAGTCTGTAAGGGAAAAATGTCCATTCAGCAGATTCCTTTTCCAAGCCATGGTAATTTAGTATGGGTGCTGATTACATATTACTAAACTCTATTTCTACATTTAAGCAAGCTTTATCTTATACCTTATTTATGTTGCATAATTGTAGCAAAGTTACTTTCAACCTTAGTATATTGTTGAGCACACTCTAACACCTGGTTTAAATGAAGTTATAAATTTAAAATGTTTTTTAACATATAGATAAACTTTATAAGTTGGAAATGTATAACTGAAGTTATTTTATCAATTTTTATACATATATGTATTTTTTTATACAGCTTTTATGCATTATCAATATTAATTGGCATTTTAGGATGTCATTTCCTGTTTAAGGCAATTCATTATAAAAGGAAGGCGTAGGGTCATATGTGATGTTTCTGATGAAGTTCACAGTATTAAAAAGTGGATGAAAGTGCTAAAATTCATTGTCCGAGTGTGGCTTTTTGGATTGTGGTTCATCGCTGGGTGTTTAAGGTTTTAAATTGTTAATGAAAACAGTATTTTGGATATTGTGAACATCTAGTAAAATCTTATTAAATGAACTACAGTGTTTGGAGAATTCATGCTGAACGATGCACAAGACTTGGTTCATAAGGGAGAGACTGACACCTATTGAAGCATGAGCTTGGTTAATTAAGACTTCTGTTTCTCAGTCTCATGGCATACAGTGTTTCCAGCTAACTACAGTAAAGTACCTTCATATCTAATGTTACAATGGCACCTGTCGTGACCTGCTGTCTGAGGAGAGATATATACTTCTCGCAACCCAGCAAGCTTCTGTAACCATCCAGTTTTCAGTACTGCATATTTTCTTAAGTTCACAGTGACTGTTTATACAGCAGACGTTTGTCAGCAAACAAGTTACACCACCCTTTCAGTGAAAGTATTGTTCATGTGTGTTCTACAGAAATCTAGAAAATAGCAGTGTGTTGTTCAACTTCATGTGTTCTACAGACTATAAATAACACTGTTTTCATTAAAGTGCAGCACCCTGTGTTTCAATCAAACTTCAACAAAACAGCTGCAGTAAGTAATTTTTTCAAGTACAGTTTTATGGCAATAATTTAAAAGTCTCATTAACAGCTTAAAGTGACAGCAACTGTTTCATAACATACTTTTCAAGCAGCATGCCAGTGTTTTTTTTCCATAAATAGAGCTGCAAACTCTATACAGAATAAGCTGAAAATTACGACATGACAGTTTTTCATTAAGACAGTATTAAATTACACAGCACCAGTGTTTCCTTCAGGAAAGCCTCACACAACTTCAACAGACCCATTTCCTTCAAAACATAAAAGACATTCTCCATGGACTTTCATGTTTCTAAACTGACGTTATAAAGGTCAAAAAGCAGCAAAAAGGTTTATAAGCAACCGACACCTCACATTTCTTCCAAGCCATACAGTTATGTAAGACTTTATATGCACCTTTTAGTTAACAGTTCAACAAAGTTTAAGTTAATTAAAGCTTTTTTTTTGCATGTAAACATGTCAAATACATGCTGGTACAGTTAAAATGTCAGTAAATTTCAGGTTTAAGTTTAAAAATGTTCTCTTAAAGTTAAAGGTTATTAGTTAAAAAATGTTACAACAAAGGTTTACGTTACACAAACAGGCTAATGCCAGTTTAAATGTACATACTTCAGCACATGCAAATCAACATAATAATTTCAGTTGTAGTAGAGTTTCACATACACATGTTCAGAAGGTTAATACATACCATTCAACATACTGCAGTATGTTGAAGTATTCGACATACAAGTGTCAACACAGTCAACATACATAACATGCAGGCAATGTCTCCAGTTCACATTACTTCAGTTAGTGCAATGTTTGCACTACAGGGAGATGAAAGGAATCAAAGTACATATTTAAATAAATTATATTTCAGACAAACTGAAGAACAGACTTCAGTGCTAAGTAAAAAAATGCATTCCATAGCTAGCTGTAAAGATCAAAGCATTAATCTGTCATGGTTTAAGGTTATTTCATTATTTACAGACAAATCAAGTTCAGCTGCACAAACAAAAGATACAAGTTCATAGGTTAAAATGTCAAGGATTACGGCAGCTAACAGTTCAAGGTGTAAATGGTCTGTATATACTGGTTCAGATTTCAGTAAAGAGATATTTGCAAATGTACAGATTTTAAAGAACTGATTACGAAAGAAACATGTGGATTTATGGGTTAAAGATAAAATAAATTCCAGTTCAGATAATGCAGTAGAAGTGCTCAGAAAGACATAGTGGGTGTGGTCAGTCAAGGAAAAAGGGTAAATGTTTTAAGGTATATCAGCACAACAGTCAAATTATTGTTTTGTTTAAGAGCTTTGTATTAAAGTGTTGAAATGCATAAACAACACTGTAACATAGACAGAGAAAAAGTAATGTTTGCTAGTATACAAAATGTAAAATTTAAAGTAAATGCTGCATTGTAAAAGTGACAACACAGATAAAAATTCAGGTCCTATGTATAAAAAGAATACATTATGTAATCAGTTTCAGACTGTATGTGCTTCGTATGGAAATGGCAGTTCACCAAACAAATGAACTCAGATTACAATCAGCCTAGCAAGCTGAATTAACGAGCAGCACTGCATGTCAGGGTCTATATTATATGAACGAAAGTTCATATAGTCAAACGCTCTAATGAGCGAAAATCCCAGAAATTGAGATGCGTGATCTGGGATCGCAGTACAGTGAAGTTGGAGTATTTGCCCTTTCCTCACCGTAGTGCAATCTCAGAGTTGGAATATATATTTAGCGGTCATTTCCAATTTCTGGGATTTTTGCTCATTAGAGCGTTTGATTATATGAACTTTTGTTCATATACTATAGACCCTATATGTCATAGGGCTATATGGCAAAATCCATTTAATGTATTTACAGTTTTACTATTTATCCAAGAAATTTGTAGACAGTAATAGCATATTTTTTGCAGAATTCAATACTAATGAAAAGTTGAATGATGTCAGCTAATGAAACGGCTATGGTGAGACAGTGGGTGGAGTTTCACTCACTGAACAGTATGTTAAAATCTAAGGGTCATGAGACAAAATGTAAAAATGCAGTAGTAATTCAACAGTTAAAACTGATTGTATATAGGTGCAAAAATGCAGAGTGTTATAGTATTTTAATCTACAACTATCAAATTAAATGCAATTGCTACAGCCAAAACCTTAAAAAAGCTGTCCATTCTAGTGATGACAGAAACAGATTTTAATACTGATTTTGCAGCAGTAAATCCCAGCAGTTAATACTAGACATGAAAACACAAGTGTGTAAAAGCTGGTACTTTTCTAGTTGTTTCCAATAAAGCTAAACAGGTTTCTGATTTAAGTATTATTAGCTTTTCAAATACAAAGCAGCCCACTATGGTTAATGATGGGGCAAATGAGGTAAGTAATGTACAAAGTTCAAGCCCAAAGGATAATCAAAAGTATGCTGTAGCTGAGGTTAATGTTACCAATGGCATACCAGATTTTCAAAATAAAAAGGACAGCAGACCATACAGTTCATTAGTCATGACAGTTTCATGCCATCAGTGTTTAAAAGGTCAAAGGTGACCAGTTAATAGCAAGCCTTTGGAGTTTGGATTTTTAAATAAAGCCAAAAAAATAACAACAGAATTTTTGTTACATTCCCAGTGCGTCAATACCATTTTGACATTATGTCAAAATTAAGTGTTGTGTCTACAGACTTGAAAGGGCTTATTAGCAGCAAATGTTTATGTTCATGCAGCAAACTGTATGTTTATTTTATGTGGAAAATTGTAAATAAAGTTAGCACAGCAAGTAATGCTGCCAGTTTATGGTTGTTAAAGCTGTAGTTCATGCTGAAAATGTAAAGTTAGGGCAATAAGCAATGCTATCAGATTATAATTGTTAAAGATGCAAATGTTATTTTAAGGGCCTGATACTAAATACAATCAAACAAGAAATGAAAAGAAGAGGTTTAAAAGTCCTAACTATAAAAAGGGCACTTCAGCATTAAAGCAGGCCTTACTTCACTTCATCAGTGACTGGAACTATGCAAAGCAACATTTGGCAAAGAACTGTGGGACAGAAATTGACTATGTGTTTCAGTTATTTTTCAATGCATTTTTATTTGTATTCAAATAACTCTATTAAAATGTTTTCATGTTTCAGACGATTGTATTATGTTTTTAGACAATATTCTCATGTTTTAGCAGCAGTAGTTTTTAGTCTGTGTTCAAATGGATTTCAGTTTATTTGTGTTCAGGTAACACTGTCAAAATGTTCTCGTGTTTCAAACAATGTTATTAGTTAAGATATAACATGTACCAGTTTCAGTTATGTTTTTATCTTTGTTTAGTTAACATTGGCAAAATATATTCTTTTGGTTTAGTTTCCAGAATATACATAGCAATTTTTAAATGTTCAGTAGATGCTAATGTAAATATCAGTCACGTTTCAGAGTATAACATTCATATTCAGTTATGTGTTCAGTCTAGTACATTTCAGTCAAATCTTACTTCACATTATTCAGTCATTAGTTAAGGGTAAAGTAAACCAAAGAAAGGAAGTGACACCAGACTTAGACCGAAAAGATGTTTAAAATTCCAAATGCTAGTAGCGTATCTTCAAAAGTCCTCTTGTTAAGAATGAAGATGGTGTTATGAAATGCAAATCCAAAAAAAGAAGAAGTTTAAGAATTCCAAACGCACACAGCTTCCACGTATTTCTTTTATTCTACAAACCAGATAAAAGACAATCAAACATCTTTTCGGTCTACGTCTGGTGTCGCTTCCTTTTTTTGGTTTACTTGGCTTGTGTTGCTTCATTTGTTAAGGGTAAAGTAACAGAATTATTGTTTGTTACAGGCTTATTATTTAAATAATAGTGGTAATAGTACTAGTCAAGGCATTGCACATTTCAGTCAAATCTTAAAATACTTCACATTATTCAGTCATTGGTATCTTATTTGTAACAGGCTTATTACATTATTCAGTTGTTAGTTAAGGGTAAAGTAACAGAATTGCTTCACATTATTCAGTCATTAGTTAAGGGTAAAGTGACAGACTTATTTGTCAGTCATTAGTTAAGGGTAAAGTAACAATTTGTTAATTAGTTTACAGATTACAGTGCACATTTACAGACTGCAGTGCACTTTACATTAGTCAGTAATTAAGGACACATACACAATGCAAACGTATAGACTAAAAATACAAAAAAGTATAGGTTTTAGTAAACTATTACAATTCATAAATATTCATAAAAGATTAAAAAAAGGTAAGTAGCATTATAAATAAAACGTATAGACACAAGTTAACACAGAATATGGTAATGATGCTTCAAGACCATTTATAAAGTTATATTTTAGTGCAGATTTCAATTAGTCTTCAGAAAATAGCCATCATGCTTGATAGGCTATCCAATATGTGGCAGAAGAAGCTGCCAAGGAGGGGATTTCTGCTATATCCAATGCAGAAAAGAAAATGAAGGTAAAAGGTATAACAAAGGTGAGTCAAGTGAACTCAACAGTTGAGGCAAATCTGGCAAAGATCCAAGACATGCAGGAAAATACTAATAAAAGGGCAAAATGCAAAGTTACCAGTGCAGTCCCTGGCACAATAAAACAGAACAAGGGGCACTTTTGCACTACATGCCAAAAATTATTTGCTAAGCAGATAATAAAGTACAACCATCAGCTACTAAGGCAGGTTTTCAAGAATGTTGGCCTATCATAAAGTATAAGTTTTAAATAAAAAGAAAGTAAGTAAAAGTAAAGAAATTCAGAAGGAGTATATAATATGTCTGCAGACTAACCCTATGTTAAGAAAACCTCGGTTGCAAAGAAGGGCTAGTTTCAGAAAAAGCATGGTTCAGTATACAAATACATTTTTCAAGACCTCTTCTTACAGCAAAAGGGGGTTAAATAATATACAAGTATTAAATATATCACTCACTTGAATACTCTGAAGACTATAAATCTTGGTAATATAAAATCAAATCATAAACTTAAAAGACTTCAATCCAAACAGGCCATAAATGCTCAAGTGACACCTACTAGTCAAAATTAAAATTGCAAGTTTATTCATATCATAAAGTTAATTCAAATCATAAAGTTAAAAGACTTCAGTCCAAACAGAGCATACATGTTCAAGTGACACCTAGTGGTCAAAACAAAAAATTGCAGGTTTACCAAATATTTTTATTTTATTTTATTTTCAGATTGTAAGTTAAGTAGCATAAAAGCTAAATACAGTAGTTAGCAATATAAATGTAAGGTAACTAGAGAAGTAAGTCCCAGCACTTTCGTCAAGGGACCTCATGGGCAACTGTTAGATCAGGGTTTTTCATTGTACAATAGTTATTAGGCATTGGACAGGCATAAAGGGAAAAAAAAACAGGCCTAGAAATGATGTTTCATTTATGCATACATTTTAGAAAGCAGAAACAAAGAAACTTCCACTGAATGGTTACCTTGCTGAAATAACAGTTTGTCAAGGAAAGATTGCAGAGATTAATTGTTATGTTCTTTTCTCAAGGAAAGAATCGAGATAAGTTAAACTAAAAACAGGATGTAGCCTAAGTTTCAAGAATTAGGTGGTGGATATAGTCAATAGAGGAAAATTACTGAAAAAGAGAATATAATATGCCATGCTCAGGATATTAGGGCATTTAAGGTTATTAAGTTCAATCGACCTGTTACTTCAGAGAAGATGTCTAACACTCGAGCATGAGTACAGAAAACAGGTCACCTAGAGACTATGTCAGTTTACGTAATTTAGGACAATCAGAATGATATACAGTAACTTGAAGTGTTTATCAGAACTGTTAATGAAAACAGTATTTTGGATATTGTGAACAACTAATAAAACCTTATTAAATGACCTACAGTGTTTGGAGAATCCATGCTAAACAGTGCACAAGACTTGGTTCATAAGGGAGAGACTGACACCTATTGAAGTATGAGCTTGGGTAATTAAGACTTTCATTTCTCAGTCTCATGGCATACAGTGTTTCCAGCTAACTACAGTAAAGTACCTTCATATCAAATCTTACAATTTGAGACTGTCTTTTAGTGAGTGTTGTTTTAAATATTTCCTGTGATTTTGAACTCTGATGTCACTGTGACTATATACTGAATATTTTCTTGTCTTTTATTACTTATTATTAAATATATTTAAACCTTTCATTATGGCTGATCTGTGTAGAGAGTACTTGCATATTTATTTGGTGGGCCAGTCCTAATAGCCTTGCTCTTGTTCAAACTACCATTTGTGTTAATTGGAATATTACACAGTAAGATTGGACACCCTTTGTTAAGTGCCTTTAAGTAGCTGATAAGAAGTTGATGGCAGTGGTAACTACTTTATAGTCTGGGCAGAATGGGGCATAGCTAGTAAGCCTGTGCCAGCCTTTCCCATTTTCCCAGACGTGTGTATGTGTGTGTGTGTGTGTGTGTGTGTGTGTGTGTGTGTGTGTGTGTGTGTAAATCAAAACTCCAAAAGTGTGTGTATCAGCTACTTGGACAGGGGCACGAAGCACTGGTAGAACATAGAGGGTGCTGGAGGTCTTGTCTTGGTCACTAGGCTGAGATCTCAATTCTAAAGCTATGCCATTAGGGAGTCTTGTTGGGGATTTAGAGAAAGAGGGAAAAAACCAGCCCTGTACTTACTGTGGCCTCTGTGTGCTCTTAAGGGAAATTTCACTTGATACAGAAAGCCGCATCTGGAAATACTGTGTGTGTACCTTTTATCCTCCCAGTGTACATCCCCCACTGTTGCCTGTAGTGAGTATTGAGGCTCCTTGATTACTGATCCAGTGGTGGGTCTTCACATATTGGTGACAGTGGTGGGATTACCACATCCACATATTGGGATTCAGTGGTGTGGATATTGAACTCCTGTAGCCTGTAAACAGTGGTCACTAAAGAAGATGTTTGTACTCTCCAGTAGCCACACAGTGAACATTCAGAGTTTCCTATCACAATAGCTTTATTTTTTTGCTAGTTTAATTAGTCAGGGAGAGCAGGCAGGAATGTCAGCAGAGGAGTATGGAAGCTGACAAGGAGCCAGTTAGCTGAGATGTGCCAAGACAAAGGACTGGTGCATGCCAACCTGACTAAAGTGGAAATGATTGCAGCCTTAACTACAGCTGCATCACAGACCAGCAACCAGAAGGAATATCAGACTGGCCTTGGGGATGTACCACTCTCAAGAAAATGGACAGTTTAACTTTGCCTCAGAGGACTTACAAATCCATATGGAGTTAAAGAGACTTGAGCTGGATGCCAAACATTTGGAACTAGAATCAGCAGGGAGACTGCGCCAGGAGAAAAAAATGGAATTAGAAGCAGCAGAGAGACTGAGACATCTGGCAGCTAAAGAAAATGAGAGTCAGAGACAACATGAAAAGGAGATGCTGACCCTTTGCCAGGGTCATAAAGGTAATGGGGAAGGGGATAACTGAACCACAGAAGCAATAAAGGTTAGTAAATTTCTTCCACAATTTACAGAGGGTGATAATTTTGATAGTTTTATTCACATGTTTGAAAGAGTATATAAACAGTATAATGTTGATCAAGGGTATGGTTCCTGACCCCCTTACTCCATGGTAAAGCTGTAAGTGCTATTTCTAAATTGTCTGATACTGATTGCTTAAATTATAATACAGTTAAAAATTGTTTATTAGAGTGTTTTAAGTTAACACCTGAAGCTTACAGAAAAATGTTTCATGAGCATAGACAGAAGCCTTTTCTTACACAGAAAAAGATCCAGGCCCAGCAGATGAAAATGTAAGTGAATATATTGCTGAACTAAGTACTTATTTTCATAGGTGGATGACTGGGTGTCAGGTTACCACTTTTGAAGGGCTGGCAGACCTTTTGGTGAGGGAACAAGCCCTTAGCAGTTTGCCTGAGGACATGACAATCTGGTTGACAGATAGGGAATGCAATATTGCAGATGAGTTGGGGAAAAAATGGAGACTGATACCTAGCAAGCAGGGCATCACTGCACAGGAAATGGATACTTAGTGTGTCACACTGGTCTACTGGCACCCATGGAATGGCATCTAAGTCCAAAGCAGTCATTGTTCCACTGTATTTGGCATTCATCAGACCTATTGTTGAGCACAATACCCCCTTTGGTATGTTCTTAACCAGGCATATCCAACAAGTGGAACGTCCACAGAAGATGCTCACTAAAAGAATACAGAGCATAAGTAATATGTCATATGCAGAGACTGCTTCAAGGCCCTATCCTGTATTCTGTCTCCTACAGGCTTTTGAGGGGAGATCTATGCCTGGCATACAGGGCATTGTCAGACCTCACTATGATGAACCTTTTGCATATCCACAAAACAAACAGCAAAATAATTACTCATTCTAAAGACTTTAACCTTGCCTGTGATATAAATAAGATCTGCTGGAGAGATAGGTATGTATCCCAGAGGCTACCTCATCTATGGAACAGGCTGTCTATCCATGTAAAGCAGAGTTCCTCCCGAACCCAATTCATGTGTAACTTGGACAATTGGATTGGAAACTGGAAATTCATCCCTGATTTGGCACCTAATGTATGTCTCTAATAAACACAGGTAACCTGTAAATGGTTCATCTCCCAGGGCCATGCTTGCACTTATCAAGGGCATCAGAACTTGTCAAAGATTTGGCATGCGTGGCTAGGCTTAAAAAGACCGTTGTGGTCATTAGCCTAGTAAACACCATGAACCTATGATGGATAGACTGAACCACCCCAACATAGTCCGCCAGTAGCAGGAGAAGCCACTAGCTCAGGTACATGTCCAGGATCAAGGATTAAATGTTTTAAATGTAACCAGTGGGGTCATGTAACATACAGATGTCCATGGATTCAAGGTGGGGAACAAAAGTTGGGAGAGCCAGTAAGTGGGAATGACAGAATGCCAGCAGTAAGCTGTCTGGAGCCAGCAAGGGTACCAAACTACCACAAGAGGTTATATTGTATCTTAGTAGATGGGAAACAGGCCACTGCTAAGAGAGACACAGCCTTTGGCTTAAACATTGTGAAGCCTACAATGGTTAAAGAGGATCACTGCTTGCTTGGACAGTCTACTCCATTCAGAGCTTAAGGAGGGACTCGAATCCAAATACCTTTGTCAAAGGTTCACATTGACTGTGAGGATGAAAAGGAAGCAAGCAAGTAGGTGTGTTTGAGTACATCCCTGCAGATGTCCTGACAGGGGAATGATTTTGATAATGCAGTATCTTGTGATCATGCAGTTACATGTAGTCAGGCTTGGAGACAACCATGTGGGTCTGGTAGGCTGGGTGGGACCCAGACAGACCACACACTTGAAGCCAGGATTGGAGAGGTGGCTAGTTCAGGAAGGGAGCTACCCAGTTGCAGTGATACTGAATGTGAGCTACAGCTGTTTGTGGGTACTGATTTTCCCTTGGTCAGAGTGACCATAAGGGCAGAGGTCAGTAGTAGTACCCAGGCTGAAAATGAGACACCGCTGTCAGAGGATGGTAGACTTCCTTTGGATGGGGAGCTGGGAAGGATTGCAAAGAGAAAGAGTTGAGACAGGCTCAGCTCTCAGACCCTGAATTACAAGGCTTGAGGGAGGTAGCAAGGGAGGCACCTGATTCTCAAGGAAAAGAGGAGTCTGTATACTGGGATAGAAATTTACTGTATAAAGGGTGGACCCCTGAGGGAGGGCTAGAGGGTGAGAGAACACAGCAGTTGGTAGTGCCCAGTGCCTACCATTTGGCACTTCTAGTCATAGCCCATGACATTCCTTTTACAGGTCATATGGGCAAAAAGCATACAAAGAGACATATTATGCAGTACATTTATTGGCCTGGGATTTCCAGGGATGTAACAGGGTACTGCAGGACCTGTGAGCAGTGCCAAAAAGTAGGCAAGGCAGGAGACAAGGTCAAAGTTCCTTTGTTACCTTTGCCTGTGACTGAGGAGCTGTTTCAGAGGGGTAGCTATGGATATTGTGGGACCTCTGAGTACCCCAAATTCCATTGTGAAGAAGTAAATCCTAGTAGTAGTAGATTATGCTACCAGATACCCTGAGGCTGTGGCTCTGTCTTCCATTAAGGCAGAAGAGGTGGCAAATGCTTTAATAGAGATTTTACACAGGGTAGGTTTCCCAAAAGAGATACTGACTGACAGAGGTGCCAAATTCATGTCAGATCAGCTGGCTTGTTTGTGGAAGTGCTGTGGGGGTGAAGCACCAAAAGACCACCCCCCTACCACCCCCCCAGACTGATGGTATGATAGAGAAGTTAAACTCTACACTAAAGACTATGCTACAGGCATTTGCAGACCAATTTAAGAGGGAGTGGGACAAATATTTTCCCCATCTGTTGTTTGCTTACAGTGAGGTGCCCCAGGAATCCACAGGTTTTTCAACTTTTTAGTTGCTGTATGGGCATAGGATGAGGGGGCCTTTAGATTTGATTCACGTTGAGTAGGAGGTTGAGTGTGAATCCCACAATGAGTCTGTTGTGGCATATGTCCTAAACCTCATGACAAGGCTCAGGGAACACATGGGCTTGGCCCAGGAGAACCTGGCAGAAGCCCAACAGCAGAAAAAGGTCTGGTATGATAGGAATGCTTGAGACAGTGAGTATACTGTGGATCAGCAGGTTATGGTTCTCATTCCTGTCAGACACAACAAGCTGCAGGCAGCTTGGGAGGGACCCTTCAAAGTGGTATGGAAGGTAAGTGATGTTAACTACATTGTAGAACTGCTAGGCAGGAGGCAGAGGCACAAGGTGTACCATGTAAACACCATGAAACCTTACCATGATAGGAAGGCCCTGTTGCTAAGTATTTGCAGTAGAAGAAAGCAAGAGTCTGAGAGGGATCTATGGCTACAGGGAGCCAGCCAGCAAAATCCAAAGTTACTATGGTGGATCCTAGGGTCGCAGACATATGACATGACAGTGCAACACTGTGATGGGGTCAGCAATGCCAAGGCAGCTGGGATCTCAAGACAGAGTATGGGGTAATGTATTCCCAGATAGGCTTATCCCTCTCAAGCAATGTTTCTCAAGGATCAACTAGCCTGAGTCTTTGGGGGGGGGGGGGTGACAAAGGGAGATACTGCCAGCATCGCTCTCTGGAATTTTGTAAACAATTATATGTCATTGGTGAATATCGAAATTATTTATATAAGATGCTTGTGTTACAAATGTATTAGAAGTGTATGTCATGTGCATATCAGACTGCACTGTAAAGGTGTTTGTGCTGAGCAGATATTTTGTAGAGTGCTTGTGCTTGAAATGTATCCACAGTGTGACCTGCTGGAAGAGAACAGAAATGTACATGCACTATTGTAACTGTTTAAATGAATATATCTTAACAGTGGAAACTGGAATACCGGAGGTTAACTTCAGAAAAATAACTGAAATTAAATTACTTTATAGCTATGCAATAAAAGATGGTCCTCGGGATTCAGCAAGCCATATTTTCCATGCAGGAACAGTGTAGGAGCTCCTGCATGAAAATGGCCGCCAAGCTATTCAGGATAGTGCTGTTTTCACGTGCATGATAGGTCGTACACTGTTCTAGCACGGAAAACTGGCAAATATGCAATTCACCTCATTTGCTGGTGAAAACCATGCAAATGAGATGATTTAGCGATTCGCTAAGCTGCCAGATCTCCATGCGAGAACAGTGTCAGTGCAGAAATGTACTCAGAAAATAACTGAGTACATTTCTGCAACTAACAAAATGGAGGTATGACAGCTCATGGAAAAGCATGTATTATGTACATTAGACATGCCAATGGCCAAATATAAGGCCATTGGCATTAAAAAGTGATTACTTATTATGAAAAATTAAACTTTTTTGGGGGGGCAATCTTGGCCGTTTAAGTATAGGGCAGTGGTGCGCAATCGGGATTGTGCCGAAAATAAAAAAACGTGAAAACTCAATTTTAAGTTAATTCTGCATTTTGCCATTATAGTCAATGGCATGCAGAATGTAAACAATATCAGGGAGCACTGATTGTCAAGGGGAAAGGGTCTGTTTTAGTGCAGTAACTAATGACCTACACTCTGGGGTATGCAAATGAGGAGAGTTATACTGAATCACATATTTCTTCAAAGTGTCAGCTTGTTCCTAACCATGTAGGTGCAGCAATACAACAGTGCAATTGTAAGAGCTGAATGACTTCATAAGGGGGGTATCATGCTTTCTGTAAGCTCTTTGGAGCTCTGTGGCCCATGTTTGCCCTTAGCTAAGCACAGCTAAGGAAGGGGGTGTGTCAGATGTGCCTGAGCAGTGTGTACATATCCTAAACAGGTGTTTGTGCCGCGCACCTGGTTTTAAACAAAAAAAAAAAGAGGAAATGGCAGCACTGTTTACATTTGCACACTGGTTATGTGTTGCATGCCTTAGGGCTTAAATAGGGAGAAACTGGGAAAGGAAAACAGTAGTAGGAAGGCAATCAAGGAGAACTAGCATAGCTGGCATATGCAATGTATCAGAATCAACCAAGTATATATGCAGCAGCCCAGCACATTACTATAAACTATGCAAACATCTTTCAGACTGGTTTTTGGGGAAACAGCAGTAGAAAGGCAATCAAGGGGAACTAGCATAGCTGGCAGGTGGAATGTATCAGAATCAGCTAACTACACATGCAGCAGCCCAGCACACTATTATAAACTATGCAAACACCTTTCAGACTGTTTTTTTCCCACAAATTCTACACCACCGGTGTACACATATGGGGGATTTTTAACTGGCAAAACTAACTAGAAATGTTAGAGGCTGCTTCTCCTTTAATCCATCAGTATGTGCTAGAGACTGAGGGTGGTGAGGAGGAGAATGCTGACAACTGACACACAGTGAGGAAGAGGAGAAGAGTGTACAGACCCAGGGTAACCTACCAGGGCCTACATGAGCTGGAGATAGTGGAGCAGTATAGGGTGGACAGGGACATTCTACAGCAAGTCATCGAGCTGTGCCAGTCACTCCTCACACACAGAACTAACAGAGGGGAACCCATCCTAGTGGATATCAAGGTATGTGTAGGCTTAAGAATACTAGCCACAAGGTACCTTCCAAAGACCAACTGGGGATGTCATGGGTGTCTCACAGGCATCAGCATCCAGGGTACTCCACCAGTTCCTGGATGCTATGTCCGCACATGTCAGTGAGCACATATATTTCCCCAGCAACCGTAAGGCATTGACCAGAAATATGCATCTCTTCCTCCATATAACAGAATACCCTGATGTATATGGTGCTATAGACTGCATGCACATATATATCAAAGCACTACATGGCAAACTGGGTAGGGTCTACATAAACCACAAGGGCTTCCCCTCCATCAACTGCCATGTTATGTGCAATGCCCAGGGCATTATGATGAACATGTGTGCTGGCAGCCCTGGAAGCTATCACGACTCCCACATCTGGCATTGTTCCCAGCTGTATCTGGGATTTATCAGGGGGGACATCCCATATGCCAATCTAGTGGTGGATGCTGGCTATGCACTGGAGCCATGGTTGATGACACCCATCAGAAATGCATGCACACCTGAACAAGAACACTATAATGAGGCAACCGCACAAACCAGTATCATTGTAGAGCATGTGTTTGGGATGCTGAAGGCATGGTTCCACTGCCTTGACATATCCAGTGGAGCCTTGCAGTACTCTCCAGGTACATGTACACAAATGTTCATAGTATGTGCCATGCTACACAATATGATCCTGCAGAAACAGCTGCAGGAGGAACAGCATGGGGCAGGGCCACACAGCCCCCACCATTGCCAAGGCCAGCACAGGCACAGAGGGACTCAGAGGAGGAACTTCCTGAGGCTGCCCCTGTAGGCAGAAGGAAGCATGCGCAGTATGCCCAGGGCTTGGCAAAGAGGCAACGCATAGCACACACACTGGCACTGTAGGGACCCATGGACTGATACCT
This sequence comes from Protopterus annectens, assembly GCF_019279795.1. NCBI lineage: Eukaryota > Metazoa > Chordata > Ceratodontiformes > Protopteridae > Protopterus > Protopterus annectens. Next base: position 1,714,082,501 of record NC_056733.1, read on the forward strand.
CTCTCTGACTCGCACATACAGGAAAAGGGATGAAACATGACACTACCTGTGCTTTACCATGTATAGGGAGTGTACTACATGCATCCAACATAGTTAGCCCTCCAGCACTGTCCTCAATACTGGCCCAGCAACAAGGTAAGTTGCCCTTCCTATCAATTACTGAATGGAGTATTATGTTCTGATAGTTGTATGTATGTATGTATGGTATGGATGCAAGCATACAAGGGAATTGGGTGGCTGAATGGGATAGCAGCAGACAGCTATATGGGACAGCAGGAAATCCATAACAAATACTGGTGTCAACATACTAGGCAGTACTACACAAGGTGACAACTCCCACTGCAGTACATGTGATAGCCCAAATAATTATGGGTGTCAATAGGTCACACACATGGATGTCAATGAGGGTCACATACCCACCACCAGCCTCACCCAGCAGGACAGGTGTAAATGACCATAAAGAAAGGCTGGGCTAAGGCCCACAAATGATGGCAATGGCGAACAGCCCCCTCCAGACCTACACACACATACTACAACAGGTCTGGCAGTTGCATTTTAGCTCTGAAGGGTAAGAAGTCTGAAACTGAAACCTATGCCATTAAAATCTAATGTGTACTATACTGATATGCCTCCTTTCTGAATGATAGGTCACAATACAATATGAAATGGAAACCAACAGAGTAACCAAAATACCAGTACAGTCATTGCAAATGTTTAAAGTCCTCAGGTGTGCACCCCCTCCCATAATTGCATGTAGAAATGCACTAACATGTAAGTTTAAGGAGTAATATCACTGGAGCACAGATTGCCAGAGCTGTCCTAATCTATATTGTTGCATGTGTGCAATATGCAGGGGTCAGTGTGGTAAGTTTGTTGTGTGTTTAATATTGCCTGAAAGTGGTCAGCATGTGGGCCTGGATGGTTGTGTCTCAGTGGCCTAGGTACAGTACAGTACAGTGGTCAACAGGGCCATGTTCAAACAACTGCAGTGCCAACCACAATGCTTCTCACCTACACCCATGTCAGCTGTTGTACATACTCACTGTCCAGATGTCAATATCGGCCACTGTTATAAAGCTGGACATGCAATGAATGGCAGCCGATACATAGAAACAGTACACAGGTGGAAGTAACCTACACAGAGTGCATATAAAATAACTGTCAACTGCACATAACTTTAGAATTATACATAGAGGTTAGCATCACATTAGTTGTCCCTCTAGTATAGAATGCTAGTAGTCTGGCCAATCACTGGCAGAACACAAAAGTCACAGTTATAAAGTAATGACAGGCTGCCCATGTTCACACACAAGGCAGCATAAGGGGAATGTCCCAGGAATATCTGTGAGTCAGTGCCAGTAGCTTCCATATCACACATGTGCCCAGCTAACCCCACCATCAGCCACAGGTTTATCACAGGTCATATCCTTGCTGTAGGGAATGAGGACAGCATGAATCCATCTCTGTATGGGAATGCATACATGATGCTGCATGCTGAATAGGTGACCCATGCAGGTATGTCCCAGCTGTAAGCAGCAACCTTCCCACATCTGGACTCTTGGATTAGTATGAACAGGAAGGATTGACAGGAACACCTCAACCATTTGCCACAGTCACCCCAGGGTAATCCACTGGCTTGCAGCCTGGGAATGTATGAGTGACAGAATGCACTAGTCTGCTACAGATGGCCTGCAGCATTCTCAAATGGCCTACAATCCTCTGGCAAAATCCCATGCCTTACCCATAGTGCCAATGCATGGAATGTCAGGGAGTCCTAACTAACAACCTAACAAAGTAAACAGAAAACAAATGCAAGGCCATGCTGACAAATGTCAGTAGCATGCCTCCCCATGTCCTACTGCAAGGACTGTGGACCAGACCATAAATACTACCGGGATAAAGGCCCAACTATAGGGATAGCTCTGAGATATTGCTTTCATAATGTTAGGAACAGGAGAGAATAACATAGGGGAAGTGTAGAAGCATGGATATCATAGAGTGTGTAAAGTCTGAAACTCTAATGTCCACCCATACTACCTCCTGACTGCAAACCAATGAATAAATAGCCCCAAAACTGCTTGTAAACCACAATGTGAAGGTAAACTGACCAGATATTTCAGTCCTGCCTCTGGATAATGTGGTTGTATCTGTACAGCTGAGAGGTATGGCCCCAGAAGGATATGGCCATTTCATTAAGTTGGGAAAAGCACAAGAAGGGGATCCCCAGCCAGCATGCTAACAAGGTGCTGGACCATTTACACAGAACCAGCAGTCTATTGTCTGTAGCTACCCCTCCACAATGGCAGGAGTGTGCCAGAATGTGTAGTCTGTATGCCTCCGAATATTGGTCTCAGCTTCATTCATCTTGTATTTCTGTGGTAAATAACTGTGAGCAAAAATGATAACGTCAGTAGTTGATGACATGATACATCACTGTGTAAAACAGTACATATGTTAGAAAAGCTATGCTACAACCAACCATATTACACAAGCAGCACAGACAACAATAGTTACAGTATCCCCATATGTTACGCCCATTGTGTCTCCATACTGGCAACCTATCTACAGATATCCTGCAGGTTGCTAGGTGTAGCTGTAGCACACAAAATGCTGAACTTAAGTCCAACTCTCGCTGGAATGGATGCACACACTCAATATAGAAGGTCATACTGGGCATGCTATGAAATGAAGCCCATGTCTGACAACACAGTGGATTACAGATATCCATTATTCACAGATGTCTGTGCACACACACCAAATTGTACACCATTGATACTTCACACAGATACACACTGGATAGGAATACTCATACATATCTAAGTTCAACATAATATAATATGTCAAACATACACACATAGAGACATGGGGAAGAGAGAAAGAGAGAGAGAGAGACAGACAGTGACAGAGAGAATCCCATTATGAGGCCTTTCTCACTCAGTACACATCCCATTGGCCTATATCACATGATGTGCTGATGTCATTCACTGTAGAAATCCCTTTGGTTAGCCCTAAGCCCTATAGTCTCTGTGGTGCTTGTGATAACTGTGTAACACTACAGTACAAATAAGTATCCATGTAGCAGTTGTAATCTCAGTCCTGTCAAATGTGTTTTGTGTTTAATGCTGTGGAGGTTGTTGATGTAACTATCAAAGACTGTTGTGATTGTCATCAGTGTCTGCTGCATGTCTGCCATTATAGAGGCCTGTAGAGGATTCCATGAGGGATCCAAAGTTGTGTTTGAGGCTAATAAGGGAGTTCAATAGTTATGGGACACCACCTTCCTCTGCAACAGTGTCTTCCTTCTGATGTACACTTTAGTAATGTCAGGAGACCATCACATTGTCTCCCAGTGTTTGGAGGACAGTGTCTGGGTTCTGTTGGCTCTGGCTAATACCATGCATTCATGGACCTGTTTGTACAGTGCATATGTGTATGACTCCACAGTTATGCAGCTATTTCCCATTGCCATGGATGCAGTGTAGTCATCCACCCCTGTTTTCATGGCTGCAAAATCAGCTTCAGAGAGGGTTTGCAAGGTGGTTAGCTTTGTGGGGGGTGTGGCTGACATGTTACATTCCATGTTGATTGCAGCCTGTGTGGATCTCACCATGCAGGGATTGAAATCTGTGGATGAGCAACAGTTCCATATTTAAGTAGTCAACATAGGTCAAGGTTGTTGTATCCTCTACCAGGGGTCAGTATGAGCTGGTTCAGGGCATTGGAAATGATGAATCCCAGAAGTGTTGGGCCACTGTACTGGCGCTTGGCTACTTTCCCCAGGTGATGGAGGGGTATTTGAAGTATCATACTATGTCAGTGTTGTGTTGGACCATCATAGATGGTAGGGTGTTGAGGAATGTGCCATTGATAGTCTAGAGACATAGATGTGGACCCATAGCAGACTATCATCTGGATTGCACTATTACCCCAAGGCAGTTGTACTGGATGCGTCTCCAATGCATTATGCTGGGATAGTACTTTGGAGGTGTTCCTAGCCATAATGAATATGGAGACAACACCACCTGTGGAGGTGTTGTGTGGTCCATGTTTGGGGTCTGACATCTGTGGAATGCATCATAGCCTGATACTGCAGGTCTGCTGTCTGCTGCTGTGAACCACCTCTCTATTACAGCAGATGTGTCCTCCACTCCAATGAGTGCTTTGAGTGACTGCATCCTGACAGTTAAATGTCTACTGTTGAGCAGCATGACCCTCAGATTGCATACATGGCTAGTTGTTATGTTGGTAATTACATTAGGAACACTGCCTAATAAGGCATCATAGGGGTGGCAAGACACTTAACCTGTACCTGGAAACCCAGTGCTGACAGATGTAGGACATCTGTAGAAAGTCACTGGATCCTGTCAAGTATGTCATCCCAAGCAGAGATGTACTGGATCCCCTGAGAATAACACAAAACATGTAAGCCAATGTTGCAGTCAATCATCTGTTGATAGTACCACAGCATCATTCTGGGTGATGGTGGTACACTGCTCAGGGCTACTGTCACACCTGCCTGGACTACATAATCAGAGACTTCAACCATGTCTCTTGTCATGTACTCCAGGGAGGTGTGTCCCAAGTCATTCACACCCACATGGATACAGAGTGATACTTGTAGTTGCTATGGAGTGCCATGACTGGGTGTGTCATGTGTTGGATGCTGTCATGTGATAGATATTTGGCTGTTACCTGTCCATATTCAACTTTGTGAGTGGGATATGTGTGTCCCTCAGTACTGAGTTATCCATGATCACTGTATTGTGCAAGGTGGTTAACCTTAGAAGCTTAGGTTGAGGGGCACACTGTGTAGGTTAAATATGTGTTCATAGGCATTTGCCATGTCTGGGTGTCTGAGTGGGTATCTGTCTTGGTAGCCTGTGCTGTTTGGGTAAATGTCCACTGAGTGCCTTTGGGAAGGTGGGTGTGTGGCTTTCCACTGTATGTCATGGCTGTCAAAGTGGGTGTCATGGTGAGCTATGTGTTCCACATAGTGTGGTGCAGGTGTTGATCTTATCCTCTTGACCTGCTAGTCCAGTCTTTGCTGTAGAATGCACATGTCCACATCAGGTGATATATGGGTAACAATCATAGGTCTGAGTGTTTGGAGTTTAGAGGAGAGGGTTGCCTGTATACATGAGGCAGTTGCAACAGTGCCTCAGAATTGACAAGTGCACCAGGTTAATTAGTGAAAGCACAGCAAACTGCCCTTCAAACATGCCAGGAGGGGTGGACATAACTAGTAAGTACTGGGGCTACATCTGTGATGAACGAGTACTGCTGACAGCTCCCAGGTGTGCCACACATCTTGAAACAATAACCTGGTGAAGTGCCAAGCCATACTGCTAGTTGAAGTGCAAGACAGAAAGAACTAGCATGATGTAAGGGTGGAACAGAAGGCAGACTGTCTGCCACCTGTAATACTTTACCAAAGCTGTGCAGTTATCAGCAGCTTTGGCCATGTGAAAGTTCAGTAAGCTCTGTAACATGTGCAATAACTGCGTAACACTATAGAAGACATAACTAGATAGGCAGGAATTTTAATCCAATACTGACAAGTGTGTGTGTGTGTGTGTGTGTGTGTGTGTGTGTGTGTGTGTGTGTGTGTGTGTGTATGCACTGGCAACTGTTTGGATGTGTGTATGTGTTTGTGTGAGAAACATGTAGTGTGTGGGATACACCATTTTTGACTTCTGTACTACCCTTTACACTTCCCCTCACTCCAGTTTAGTAGTACCTTTGGAATAGGTGGAAATGTATAAGCTCTGTGGTACATCTGATAACTGCATAGCACTATAGTAGGAATACCTAGATAGATAGGAGTTCTAATCCCAATGCTGGCTACTGCTTGTGTGTGTGTGAGGATCATATCTTGTATGCCTTATACCATTTTGATGTGTATACCATACATGGCTGGTGACCAACTCCCACTGCCATTACTTTATATAGTGTGGTATAACAGCATCTGCCTCACATGCAGCAAGTTAAACCATTGTACAGTCCTCTGTACAGATGTGTCTGGAATATCCATATGTTTGCAACCTATACATGGTTGGATGTGGTCTGTGTGCCTTAACAATGCCCAAGCATGTGATATTGTACCCAGACAGGCCACAGTGAGTGTACTGACACATATGGAAGCATGAGGTATCATACCTGACTGAAACATCATGCTGATATGATGTCTGCCACACTCACAGGTGGCCAGCCTTGTAGGTGCAATAGATGAGTGCAGATGCTTGGTTTTACAAGTGAACTGTTCCTGTTATGGGTCACATTAAAGGCTGGAAGAGGTGTGGGCTGACATATTGTAGTCCTAATTAGTATGTAACAGGAACACTTTGCATCTTAACAGGCATGTGTACACAATTTATATCCACTGTATACCACTAATGTGTCACACGTGTCCCTACCTTAGGCCATTTGTCCAGCCCATTTTGCTGGACTCTGTCTAGGCGTCTTCGCACTGACAAGTTGTGAGATATGCTACAGGAATGTTGAATTCATATCAGATAGGCCCCAGTGGTGACCACTGTGATGCAATACAGTTAAACCCAGCACAAGTGAACATGCACAAAAAGCAATTTAGCTATTACATAAAGCAATATAGCTATTACTGATGGTTGTGTGCATGGTAAATTGCATGCGCTTCAGATGCCTGGGGTATTACCAGGCAACAACAGAACAATGTCATACTCACCAGCTTCAGGCTGCTGTCCCATATGCAGACCAGAGGGTCCTTGGTCGTTGTGAGAGGGACTTATTGTCAGCAGACTCACATGTGGCCTTGGTACAGGATGGATGCAGCATGTCTGCACATCTACAGTACTAACTGCAATAATACACAATGTTCTGTCCTCACCATAGATGTGCACCTCTATGCATTAGAAAACTCCATCCACAACTGCAACCGGATCTGGCACATGGATGTAGATACAATACAGATACATGTATGTCTGATACATTAGTGTACTAATCCCCACTGGGCCCTTACTTGCAAGATTCTCATCCAGTGTGTATGTGCAACCCACCTCCACAATGCTTCCCTCAGCTTCATGGCTTGTGCATTGTGCAGATGCCCCAAGTTTGGTGAGGAGCTTCTCACTGGGTGTCAGTGGGGGCTGGATGGCTGGGCTCCCACCTGTGGCTAGTCGGTCCCTCACTGCAGCAGCAGCCCATTTACAGGCATGGTGGATGAGGTTGGTGGCCCGATGTTGCACATGCTCATAAGTTCTGCTGTGCAGGCCAGCATCATTTAGCCTGTGGACCACACTGTTCCACAGGGCGGTCCTCTCCTGCACATCTTCTGCTCTCCGTCCAAATAACAGGGCATAATGTCAAATCATATATTGGGTGATGATGTCAGTTTCCCCAACAGAGAATGCTGGTAGGCGAGCCTTCTGCATGTTACCTGGAAGACATAAACAGGAAAAATGTCAAAGGAACTCATACAGTTGTCAACTTGCACATCAACAGTCAATATGACATGCAAATAATCCACACTACACCATAACCCTCCAAGCTATCATGGCTATAGCAGCTTGCATTACACTCCTGTCCCTGAGCTATATTATTCCCCGCAATGTTGGACACATAATTGCATAATCCTCTATTCTTCTTCATTTCTGTGTAGAGGGTTGACAGTGGGCATCTTCCATGTGGATGATGTGTGGATGGTGGCAGGTCTGTGTTTGACTGTGGTGTGTGATGGAGCTGTGAGTACATGCCTGAGTTCATGTAAGAAGCAGACAGTGATGTTATTATGCCCCAATGGAGATATGCTGTTGCTGCCATTAGTAGGCAATATGTACATGCTCACCATTGCTGAGGGGTGGAGTGTGGTTGATGTGCAAATCTCCCTGTACAATTGGGGTGGACAGGGTGATGATGTTCCCATCTAACCTGGGTGATGCAAGTTGTCTATATCCATGATATGTGTGTATGAGGTGTTCTTTACCCCCAGTACAGGGTGAATTGTGTTGTTTCCTCTGAGACTTACAACATATGTGGAGACACAGTTGCAGTTGTCCTTGGTGGTGTGGATATGTCTGATTTGTGGTCATAGTCAGCCTTCCAGGGAGTCACCTGTGAACTTACATGCTTGCTCAAATATAGGTGGACTTGCTTCCAAGTCGTTGCCTGCACCTATGTGTCCCTGTACAACCAATGTAGCAACCTATTATGTGGTTTGTGTATTGCTGCTGTCCACCAAAGGAAATTACTCTACATTGGTGGAGGCTGTTATACAGGTCAGGTACTGCTGAGTCCATATATCTACAGTGGATATAAAGGGTGCACACTGCTGTTACAATGCCTGGTATTTTTGCAATTAGAACATGACACCACAATAACTCATTTCAAAACAATTCCCACCTGTAATGTGACCTATAGCCTATACAACTCAATTGAAAACATAACAATCTGGTCTGTGAAAACATATGGCAGTAATAACCAGTACAATAAGCCAGATGAATGAGTGTGCACACCCTTAAACCGATATGTTGTGTATGCATCTCTTGAGATGGTTACAGCATTCATTCTTCTTGGTTTGGACTCTAACATCATGGCACATCTTCACATGGCAATAGTTGCTCACTTTCCTAGAGACACCTTTGATTGTATTTCAATGGAATTGCACAGGTTAGGGGTCACATTCAAGATGAGAAACATTATCAAATGATCTTCTGTGGTCTGATT